>NC_056728.1:1791753545-1791813545 GCF_019279795.1 Protopterus annectens | reverse complement strand
ATATATATATATATATATATACACACACACATACAATACACACACACACATAAGCAGTGAGGGTGTGGGTGTACAATGTGTAACGATTAATTTCAAACTTTTTTGCTATTTGTGACGATTCACACAACTTCTGGAGTTCCAGTATTTGCATTTCAAACTTCATTGATTTTACCTTCTTAGAACTTGTGCCTCTCTTGCTGATATCCATGCAAAGAGAAAAAAAGATTTACAAGCCAGCAGTAGTGAATCCATAATAGTCTATACAGCAGATAAGAACTGTTAAAGGCATACATCCCTTGAAAAGTGTTTCTTTACCAGAGACTGAGGACCAGCTGATTGGGTTCTAAATGCCTGAATACTAATTGGAGTAGCTCAAAGGTTAAATTTTCTTAAGCAGAGCAGGATCACTGTTTGCAGAAGACTGCTCTGCACTATAATGAGGGTTTTTTCCCCTCTGCAGTGTTGTATATCCAGTGCAGGGTTGTGAAGTAGCTCTTTCTCATGAAAAAATGCCTATTGTGATGCTTTTACAATCAGGAATCAATCTTTTATATGTTAAGTCTTAAAAAGACCAGAAAAGGCAGGACAAATAGGTTCATAAGTTAGCAGTAGGCTAACTGCCCTTGTAGGTCATTTTGAGACTAGCAGTTAACCCCATTTCAGAATCAAATCCTGCACTTTGTGTCTTTAAGGTAAACACCTTAACCATTCTGCCAATCCCACAACTTATTGAAATCAAAAGATTAATATTTCTTCTGCAACTTCATCAGCCTATAAAACATTGTATATTTTTAATACTCATTAATTTAACAAACTTTAACAAGGATCATAAACAAATATCTCAAGTGCATTATGAGTAGCATTCCTTATTTTGAGTCTTAAAAGTCCATGTTTCACTGTTCCGCACATCTTCAAAATGAAAGGGTCAGTCACATATTCATTGTTAATAATTTTTTAACTAATATTCATGATAAATAATGCTGAATCAAATTATCAAGATAAAGTCTTGTAAGTATAGTGTAACACCTATGTATATTCACTGCAACTACCATTTAAGCATGCATATCACACTGACACTGTTCACTTTTGGGCACTTTAATTGTTTGTTTGTACTTTTTAAGTAAAGAAAAAAGTGTTTTTATTAAAAATAATTAGTAAATAAATGTCCCATAGTGATCCCCTGTAAAAAAAAAAAAAAAAAAAAACTCCATGGCTTTCTGTTCATTACCCCCCTCCCCATAAGTTATTGGAACCGCAATGAACAGAAAGCTTGTGAACATTAAATAGTGTGTATTAGAGATCTATGGACTGCTAGTATGAAAGTACAACAGCAGGTCAGTTAACATGAGGCAAGTCATTTTTTGAAATCCCTTCAGGCAAACAGATATATCATTGAGGATTGCAGTCACTAACTAAGGGAAGGGCTAGCTGTGGATGAAAGCAAATTTGCTCTTTTCACAAAGTCTGACTTTAAGGGCTAGTGTGCATTTCTGTGTAATAAGTTGGAATACATACCTTGTGGCTTCTATTTGAGTGAAACAAAGTTGAAGCTCTCTCTGATTCCACAGAATATCCCTGGCAATGCTTCCTGTTTTGGTCTCTGCCTCATAAAACTAACGACTTTCTGGCAAATCATTTAGGCATGTAGTCACTAAACAGGGTGAGGGGTATGTTGTGGATGAAAATAGTTAATCCTTTTGTTTGCTCCTTTCAATGTCCGGTGTTATAGGACTAGCATGCATTTGTATGAAATAAGTGAGAATATTTATTCGCTGGCTAAAATTTTTGTGAGAAAAGTTAAAACTGTTCCTGACAGCACAAAATGTCCCTGTCCTTGTTTTATATATATATATATATATATATATATATATTTTTTTTTTTTTTTGGTCTGGCAAATCAACCAGGACTGCAGCTACTATGGGGGGGGGGGTTGGTAAGGAAGAATGCAACATACTGTCTTGTTGTTTGTTCATTTTAAAGACTAGTTTTACAGATATAGTGTGCATTTGTATGACATAAGTGGGAATGTTTACTTTCTGGCTAACATTCATGTGAGCAAAAGTTGAAATTGTTTCTATTTTCACAGAATGTCCCTAACTTTACCTCATATTTTTGGTCTGTACCTCATAAAATGTGTGGTTTTCTGGTAAATAAGTGAAGATCACAGTCAGTAAATATTGACAGTTCTTTGAGTTGCAGACTTTCTATCCTTCAGAAAATGCATGCTAATACAAAAGCAGTTATTCTAGCAACTTTATTAGCATATAAGAACAATATTTAAAATCTGTCTCTAATACTCGGCCTTTTTTTCTTATATTTTTAGGATATTGCCCCTAATTCTTATTCTATGAAGATGAGAGGTGTTATGTTTATCACAATCAGATGAGGTATACACAGCAAAGTGTCTATAATTGCTGACAGTGGGGGGGGCTATCTGTGGATGAAAGTAACTTACCCTCTTGTTTGCACAGTTTAAATAGTCTGACTTTGGTGTACTAGTATACATTTACATGAAATAAGTTGGACTATGTGAGTTACTATGTGTCTGTCTGCAACAAACATGAAATAAGATCATTGTGTCCATAATTACTTATTTAGGTTTATCACAGTCAGACATCTGAGGTATACATAGTCAACAATGGGGCTATAATTATAGGGCACAGGGTATGCCTGTCTATGAAAATGTTTGAATCGGGCTGTCATAATTAAGTTAAGCAATCATTAGTGTGGATTTATAGGAATAGTGTGCATTTGTGTACATTTAATGAGGTCACTTTTATAAGAACCAGACATTTGATCCGTACACACTGAATTGTTTATAACTGATAGGTAGAGACACTGCTGGATTATAATGGCAGCAATTCAAATGATATTTAATTAGGATGGAGAATCCAAAAGAACAAGGTCATTTATGGATGGTTCCTCCCAGGGTCTGTAGGGAATCATAATTTAAAAGTTGTCTAGGGCTCAAAGTATACTTAATTTGCTACTGCTCAGTTAAACTCCTGCCACTTGTGGGAGATCACTGTTTCAAACTGTGGCTATTTTTTCCAGACACAATTAGCAGCCACATTACTATTAAACCTAGTATTAGCTCTTTAAATTGATGTCCATCTGTAGCAGTTAGATCAGTCTGCATAACCATATCCATATTACAAAGCATTCAAATTTTGCTACACTTTTTCCTAGGTATATACTTAATATACTTTTCAACTGCCTGTACAACTGTCTTGGCTTGAAGTGTATTTAAAAAGGTAATTTTTGGATCAGCCTGCCCATCTGGATAACAAACAATAAATAACAATATATTAAAGAGTAGTAAAACCACAACAGGCACCCAAAGAGGCAGAAGGTAATAATAAAACACGAGCCTGTAGGTGTAAGCAGCAGCAGGTTTAATCACATAAACGCCACACAATACAAAGCGTTTTCATCCACCAGACTTCTTCAGATGTAAAATGAATGAATGAAGGCCGTGCCTGCTTATATACCCCTCCCAATTTAATTAATAGTTAAAACAATTGTTTGACACCAATTAAATCCTGTAACTAAAATATTCATGACAACCTACCAACTTGCCACAAATACAAATGAAAGTAGATAAAAACATGCACATTTTTTTAAAAGAACTTTAAAATAAATATATAAATACTAAAGCCATCACAATGTGTTGAACAGATAAATAAACTTGAATCAAAAACCAACAAAAGGAACTTGCAAAACAATATATGTACTTATTTTATAGTTTTGCAGCCTCTCATTTTTAAAATAGGGGCAATGGATATGTATTCATTCAGCCTTGGGAACCTATTGGCTTCCAATAACAGCTGCCAAAATATTTCTCTCACCTCTATCCTATTTTCCCATGGGACCCCCTCACATCACATTGCACCTTCTCTACAACAAAGAAGCCCCATAATATATATATATATATATATATATATATATATATATATATATATATATTAAAGAGCACTTCCTTTCAACAGATATCATTCATCACTACGTTCAGCACAGCACATGATTAGTTGGAGTAATTTTTAACACTTCCCTATACTGATTTTTTCTAATTCAT
Source organism: Protopterus annectens (assembly GCF_019279795.1). Classification (NCBI taxonomy): domain Eukaryota; kingdom Metazoa; phylum Chordata; order Ceratodontiformes; family Protopteridae; genus Protopterus; species Protopterus annectens. The sequence continues at coordinate 1,791,809,470 of NC_056728.1, read as the reverse complement.
TATTAATAATAAAAGAAAGATTGAAGTTGGGCAAAAATGTTAGTACTTTTCATCATGGCTTGTGGTTAGTTGAGGATATTTTCAATACTTTCCTTAATTGAAATTTTTCCTTTCTAATTATTTAATTTTGTTGCAAAAGTAGGGTTGCAGCAGGTCAAAATGATAGTGCCATAGTCTGCACTTAATTGCAAATAACACTTTTGAAAAATAATGTGAATTTAACATAGCTAACCCAAACTCTATTAAGAAGTAGCTAGGCACATTTCTACTCCCCAAATTGGAAAACTCAGCAAGACTCTGAGAAGGGGAACTGATTCAGAACATGACCCAGTAGATACCAATTCTCTAAAACTTGTCCCTGATCTCTCATTGCAAGAATAAACACAGTCTGTAGTACATATATTCACACCATTCAAACCCTGTCAACTTACTGTAATGTCATGATAAATAATTACAAATTAGAATGGCAATTAAATATAATGGCATAATACAAATTAACTAGAATAGAACATTCATTTACACATTGTTTTATAATGTGTTAATAATATATAGCAACCAAATTATTAAGCTCAGAAGCTTCAGTTGGATAAAGTGATAAAGCCCTGGTTACCAGAGTTTCATTAGCAGCTTGGACACCTCACAGAATTGGCAGGGAAGATGGTCATGCCCATCCTGGGGAGAGGGGGAGCAGAACTGGTCATGTGTTGTAGAAGTTCTGTGGATGGGGGGGCAGACATGTGACCTGGGAGCATTAGTGTGGCACACTAAGCTGCTGAAGGGCAGTACCTTTCATTCAGCAAGTATGCAGGAACATGCATTTGCATAGCAGAAGGCATTGTGGTCCCACTGAGTGGTGCAGGTCACACTTCCCACCATCCAAGGGAGAGATTAGGCTAATAAGAAATGTTTTAATTGCAAGGATGCCTGCAAGGATGCCAGCAAGAATGCAAAACACCCTCATGGCTGTCTAAATGATACTGCCCTAAGATGGCTCCTGCCCTAGTGGATCTGTTGAGGTAATGCCACTAGGGAACAAATGAATGGAAGTCTGACTGGCTTAATGAATGGCAGACACAGTGGCAAAAAAGCATATAAGGAAAAAAATGAAAAAGCACAGCTTCAGATGAATACCAAAGGTGCATAGATTACTATGTACAAAGAAAGTAACATATCAGGCTACACAGTCAATAGAACTACAGTAGGCACAAAGGCAGCACACTACATTGTTTTCAATGTATTCTTACCCACAAATGTAAGCAGAAAACTAGCCTTTTCTTTAGGACTGTCAGAGCCTTTTTCATAATACCAGACAGATACCTGTTGAATGAAGTGGGAGATCTGTTAATTTATAAGTCATAAGAAATAAAGAAACTTTCATCATTATCCCAATATACAATTTCTACTCATAGGCATGAGAAGATAGTTTTCAGTTGTGAACCCAACATTAGGAGTTGTCATTCATCTATAACAGTAGTCCCATGACACAAACTGTACTTACTAAATGTATGCACTGCAGTATATAGAATGGTCCTACTCGTGTCATCAGATGACACTGGGTTATTTGACAATTAGTTAACAATATGTATCTGAGACTATTATCTGAGACTTCATAATGCTACTTGTTTTCCTGTTTAAAGCAGGAAATTAAATATGTTTTTCCCACGCTAGCTGTAGTCTGGCACTTGTATCAATATTTTTTCAAGCACCCACTGGATGGAAGACTTGATCATGGTTATGTCTCCACTTTGATCCAGGAAGGATTATAGGTTCATAGGTGTTTACTAGGCTAACGACAAGGGCCTTTTTAAGCCTAGCCATGCATCCCAAATCTCTGACAAGTTCTGGTACCCATGATAAGTGTAAGCAGGGGCTTGGGAGATGAAACATTTACAAGTAGGGGTCTGAGAGATGAACCATTTGCAGGTTGCCTGTATCCATTAGAGACATAAGTGCCAAACCAAGGATAAATTCCTTGTTTCCCATCCAATTGTTCAAGTTGCACTTGAATAAGGTTAGGGAGGAACTCTGCTTCACATGGATGGGGAGCCTGTTCCAGAGATGGGGTAGTCTCTAGGATAAATACGTGTCTCTCCAGCAGGTCCTATTTATATAACAAGGAAGTTTAATTCTTTAGAATGGGTAATTCTGGTTCTGTTTGTTTTGTGGATATGCAGGAGGTCCATCAGAGTGAGGTTTGAATGCCCTGTGTGCGAGACATAGATCTCTCCTCAAAAGCCTGCAGAAAACAAAGTACATGGATAGGGTTTGAGGCAGTCTGCACAGGACATTTTACTTATGCCCTGTATTCTTTTAGTGAGGAACCTCTGTCGGCATTCCAATTGTTGATATGCCTGGCTAGGTACATACCAAAGGAAGCATTGTACTCAGTGATAGGTCTGAGGAAAGCTGACTACAGTGGAACAATGACTTCCTTGGACTTGGATGCCTTACATTAAGTTGCAGAACACAGAATGATTTCCTCACTATTGTGGACACGTGATGGTCAAAGGCTAGATTGCGGTCTGTGTGTGTTCCCAAGTCCCTCACTACTGGGTCATCTCTAAGAGGCATGTTGTCAATATGACAGTTACGATGGATGGATGACTTCCCAAAGGATACTATTATGCAATTCTTGGCATTTAGTTTTAGTCCATGACACAAGTTGTTTGTCTGTATCAGCCCTTACTGAAGAATTTGTGTCAATGTGGGATTCAATGCCAGCTCCTAATTTGTAATCATCTGCAAATTTAGTCAGCCAGCGACCACTGACATTTTCCTTGACATCAGAAAAGTCCAAAGACCAATCCCTGGGGGACTACACTTGTGACTGGCCTCTTTCTAGAGGTGGACTCTGCAATTCTAACTTCCTGGGTGCTGTCTGTGAGCCAGCTGTCTATCCACCAGGTAACATACGGGTTTGTACCTAACCTCTTGAGTTTGTCAACAATGCCCAAATGGGGTATTGTGTCAAATGCCTTGGCCAAATTGGGGAAGGCAGTGTGAACCATTTTGCCCTCATCCATTGCTTTGCTGACCTACATAATGAAGTCCACCAGGTCGTGTAGGTATGACCTGCCCTTGACAAAACCAAACTGGGTTGGGTCCAGTGTCTGAAGGTTTACAATATCACTATTGATCATTTCCATGATAATTCTTTGCATGGCTTTACATATATATGCTAAGCAACCACTCATTATGTTCACTTTTCTCCTTCACTCACCACAACTCCACACAAGTTCAAGTTGTCAGTAAACGTAGGTGACTAGTACTGCATGGATATGGTAAAACATATTCCTTCTCTCTGTACTACTGGAACAACTATCTTATATTTTCATCAGATGACAGAAATCTTACTGGGAAGTCTACTATATAAAAGGGTGGAAGCCTAAACATCCCAAAACATGTATTCCTCCAAAAAAGGGAGGGAGGGAGTATCAGTCACTGCCTCTTCTGGAAGAGGAAAATTCAGCTAACTGCATCTATGACAAAGGAATCAGTAGATGCTTACTAGATGCAGCCCTGTTTATGTCCTACTATAGTGCTTCAAAATGAGCACAGCAAAATAAGGGATGTATTTTCTCTGTACAGTAACAAAACATTAACTTTAGCGACAGCAATGTGAAGGAGTGGCACAAGCTGTCAGAGATAACAGTTGGAACCTCAGACAAGTTGCTGATTGGTAAACAGCCGTGGCTGCTTAAATGAATTTGTTTAGTTGTACATGTAAGTTTGCAACTACAGCAAGGAGCAAGTAGATTAGAAGATCTTTGACGCAGCTACAAAGTTATTTTTCTTTGGTCCTCAGCTTTAGGTTGAGGACTTGCCATCTTTAAACCTTCCTTGCATCTAATCTTGGCGATGCTTAGTCTAAACAGCAGTCGCACTCACAGATTCTCCAGGAAAGGCTCCATAGCCTGGAGAATCTGAGCCCTCCTAAGGGGCCTGAGTGAGAAGGGGACAGGAGTAAGAGTATAAGGACAGGGAGAAGGGGAATGACAGCCATTGTGGTCCCTAAGTATCCCAAGCAGTAGAGGGAATTGGGGAGGGGGATTCAAGATTGCAGCAGTGACCACACTTGAACTTTTACTAATGTGGCAGGTTGTCTGCACAACTGAACTATGTTCTTCATATGTGGGTAACTCCTGTATTTTTAACATTAGGGAAGATTCCAAAAGCTGGTCCTATTAGAATAGGGTGGATAGTTTCCTGCTGGGGTAAGGACTGAAATATTCCTTTCAAAATGGCAGAGGCAAACCCCACTCTTGCCCTGGAGATCACATCTAACCTGTAATTCTTTGACAAGATATAGTTAAAGGACCAAGTGACTGCCTTTAAGATTGACCCCCCCCCCCCTTAATGAAGCCAATGGAAGCTGTAGTACACCTTGTTGAATAGGGATGGATTATCTTTATGCAACAACTGATATGTGTTCTTTACATACCAGAGTCTGCAGTTCTAACACTCTCCCAGTTGAGGTAATGCCAATAAGAAAGCAGTTTTCCACATCAGAATTTTAAAGGTATTGTAGCAGCTGGTTTAAAAAGGGGGTATGTTTATGTATTTATTTTTTTCAGTATACAGTTCAAGTCTTAGGTTGGGGCCAAATTTCTTGCGGAAGATGCCCTTCAGGAATTGACTGTTAGTCTGTCTGCCAAACAGCAATATAAGGGTAAGGAGGAAGTAGAAGAAAGATGTGCCTTTACAGAGGCATAGCAGAGGTATAAGTTAAGCCAATGGAGAACAGTTCAGACAGATCCTGGAGAAATGGCATATCTACCCATTTTTGAGTGCGGCTTCCTCCTTTTGCACAAGAGGAAGAATCTTTTCCACATAGCTAGTTATGATTTTTTTATACTTAGCCTTCTAGAGTCCTTCATAATTTTTAATGCATCCCAAGTATAAAGGTCCCCAAAATGTAACAAGATCACCTCTTCTAAGCTGTTACTTTTAGAGTTGCTAGATTGGGATGCACTAGGGACCTCCTGCACTGCATCAGAAGTTCATATGCTGCAGCAGCATTAATAGTTTCCCTCCTGTCATCTAAAGCAGGGAGGGCAACCAGTGCTGCCTTGGCCAGAAAGGGGCAATCAAGATTATTTCTGGCTTCACTTCCTTCAGCTTTTTATCTACCCTGGGAAGGAAGGCAGGCTACTGGCGGAAAAGCATAAGCACAAAGAAATAGGCCAACTTAATTCAGGAAGAAGGCATTCACTACCCAAACTATTTTCTTGATGCCATGGAGCAGAACTTCTTAGCTGTATGATCAATGAATAAAACAGATCTCTCTTTGATGCATATGTTGATGAGGTTCAAGACCCTCTTAAGCATCTACTCAGGGATCCTCTGGAATCCAGCTCAACTGATCTGTCACAGAGTTCACCTGCATAATTATGTAAGTAACGTTTAAGACCATGTTAGACTCAAGTGTCATCTGCAATGCTTGCACAAAGGTTTTCTCCATTTGTTTATGTGCCACATAATTAAGGTATTGTTTGTGATGATGTTTAGTGTTCCATGTTTCCAGATTGTCTTAAAGGCTTTGAAAGTTTGAATAACAACTATAATTTCTTTAATGTTTATGTTTAGTTCCCTGGGAGTCCAGGTGTCCTGCACTTTGAGGTCTAATGTGTTAGCACCCCAACAAAGACTCCATGGTCAGGGACAGGTTGGAAGTTGTCTATCTAAGGGCATACCTTTGTTGTTTTGCAGTTACAGAGGGCAGAACTGATAAGGAGCACTCCAGGTGCCAAAGCTGTCAGTACTAAGTATTTTTTAGATTCCATTGCAGTTTCCTCACTTGCATTTTGCCAACGGGGCAAGCATTCTCAAGAACTATTTGGCTATTACAACTAACTTTTCTGACATTGAAGAAGGTTGTCAGGGATATTGCCAGCTGAACTAAGTAAGCTTTGTTTGTAATGCTGTCCAGTAATGCCCCAAGATGACTACATTTCTGGCTGGGCACAAGCTAAACTTCTGCTCAATGAGGGAGAAACTTGGTTTGTTGAAACAATCCATAATATACTCCAGTGCCCTCTGCATCTCCATATACATGTCTCTACCTCTGAGAAATAAAAATCATAGCATTGGCCTTCAAAGTATGCACCTATAAACATGATTGAGTTTATGAGGAACATCATAAATCTAGGAGGAGCAAGGCTAAATCTGAGGGTCAAAATTGTTAATACTATGCCTAAAGCATAGAAGCTGAATGTCACCACAAGAGACTGTGAATGAGTCAGGCAATTGTCTAAATGTGGGTAAATATGGATGCCATGGACCTGCATTTTGCTATCACTGAGAACAGGCACTTTATAAAAACTCTGGATTCCGTAGCTAAACCAAATGGCAAGGAGGTAAATTAGAAGTGATGATCCCCATTAAAAATAGAGATGTAGAGGAATGCATCTTTGAGGTCTAATGCTACTAGGAGACCATAAAGGCTTAGAAGTGGTAGTATGGCCTACAGAGTTAGCATGTTTAGCTCTGAAGTATTTTGAATGCGTTTGTTCTTGCCAAATCTAATATGGATCTCCAAGATCTATCCTTTCTGGGTACAGGGTACAGCCTTCACCAGAATCCTTTTGTCTTCTGCTCAGAAGGCACAGATTTGTTGTTATCAATGTTAACATCTCTGCTAAGAGAGGGACAAACAAGTATTCTTGGTCCTTGGGAACTGGTGTCAGCCATCTTGATTTATAATCTGTCCAGAACTTCAAGCATTTAACCCTTTGGAGACGATTTTTGAGCCCACTGATTTGTTATTTTGTTTGTTTTTGTTCAGATATAACAAACCAAAATTTTGAGCCCATTGGTTTGTTGTTATGTCAGAACAATTTTGATAAAAGAAGACCTCTGACTACAGTGCAGTATAAGGGGTACAGAGACCAGAGGTGAGGTTTTGTGGAGACTGTGAGGGGGGAAGGCTGGTAGAATCACATCTACTCCCTATTAAGGCCTGAGCTTGGGGGAGGGTTTCCAGGCATCCATCGGTCTTAATGTGCCATCTTCTCTTCTGCATGCTTTCTTACCCTTCAGTTGTTTACTTTTGGCCTGCTTCTGGTTGTAGGGGCCTTGCCTGGAGGGGTAGTTTCTGTTTTATTTGGAAATGGGGTGGTAAACCATTTGATTCACTGACTCTATGGTTTTCCTTTTATCTTCCAATATTTTGAAAATATTGTAAGGAAATGGGTTGGAAGAGCAATTCCTTATCTAAGGGGAAATTACATAGTTGTGCCTTTACATCCTTGGACAAGGACAAGAGTTCTCAGCCAAGAGTGTCCTCTTGATGTTCAATCCTTTAGTAGCAGCCCTGGTTGCTTCATCCACAACATCATATCCATATTTTAAGGTATGTGTTCTCTTCTGTAAAGCAGTCTGAACTTGTCTGAGAACAGAAACTCTCAAGGTTTTATCCTACACTCATCCACAACTATCCTGCATGTTCTTGACAATGTGATCCTGTTTTTTTTTTTTTTTTTTTAAAATGTGAGTTTGTTGATTCAAAGCCATGAAGGCCAAGGTTGCATACACTTTTTTACCAAATATGTGAAGCAATCAGCTTCACTTGTCATTGGGAAGAGGTTTGCTCCGGGGCCAGTCTTGCTTCCTTAGCAGATGCATACTCTAAGGACACAGTATCTGGGTTTATTAAAGGATTCTTGTACATAAACCTATGGGGGTCTTGTACACTTTAGAAGTAGTCAAGTGTCTTGGGCACAGGGTGGTTGGACGTCTGGCTCTAGGAAAGTAGCTTGAAAGAGGCTTCTTTGACTGAAGGAACAATTACTGGTTTGGAAGGCCTGTCCCAGAAAGTCCAGATAGAGGCCTCATAATATTGCCTCTGAAAATGCTCTCTCATGAGACCCGGACTATCTTCACTATCTAGGTCACAGAAAAGGAGGAAAGATGGGCATCTATAACCTGTAGTCCAATCCTTCCTCCTCATCAGAATTAGAAGAGTCTGGGTTAGGTAGAGGGACTCCTGACACAGAAGGCTATTCCTAATTAGGCTGTTTGTTACTCAAGAATGGAAGGAAGCCCTGAGCGAATTTAGCCCAATCATTCTTGGAGTTAAGCTTACTCAGGACTGTGGCCAGTGACCCAACTACAGGCAGCTGTTTAGGCTTGGACAAGGGTTGAGACTCACTTATTTGGGTCTTGAAAGGGTAGGCAGTTTCTGGAAATTTGTAAATCTGATGGAGGGATGCCACAGGATTTTCTCGAAATGAAATCATTCTGTCTGTACAACCTAATTTATACTGCAGACATCCCGGAATACCTAGCCAAAAATGCTTGCTATTCAGAACATAATTTTGCTTAGTACACTTCGTGTCTATTATGTTTGCTCCAAAGTGATTATTATATAATTTTTTTAATTTAACAATATTAATGTGGGAGTTTTGCTTGGGTGGCCACGGTGGTGCAGCGGTTAGCATTGTTGCCTTACAGCAAGAGGTTCTCCAGTTCGATCCTCGGCTGGGGTGCCTTCTGTGCGGAGTCTGCATGTTCTCCCTGTGGTCACGTGGGTTTCCTCCGGGTGCTCCAGTTTCTTCCCACATCCCAAAGACATGCTGTAGGTGGATTGGACACTCTAAATTGGCCCTAGGTGTGAGTGTGTGCATGTGTGTACCTTCCGTGGAAGGTTGGGTGCCGGGCTGGCAACTCAACACTGTAAAACTCTACTGCCAATCATGAGTGGACAGGTGATCCCCTGTGGTGACCCCTAACCGGGAAATGCTGAAAGAAGAAGAAAATGTGGGAGTTTTGCTTCTTATCATTAGGGGTCATGACACTTCAAATGATTTAATTATGATTGATGACCTCCAAAGCATCTCAATGGGAACTTGTCAATCAAAACTGACAGTGCAGCAGAAACTGACACAATGTGTTTGAAGGGTGGCAAGGTCCCCTGCACCTCTATACCCCCTTACTTAGATATTCTAATACCCCAAATGGGCAAAAAAGCACTACACACTGATGCTGATCTTGCAGGAATCTGGTAAAAGGTAAGAGAGGGAACAGAGATCTGCAAATTAAGAAACACCCAAAGTAATAGCAACTAATTGCATGGAAAACCCTTATGAATTTAGTCAGAAAATCAAGGATAAATGCTTTCTGAACTATTATCTAAAAAATGTCACTTAGATGGAATGAATTGTCTCCCTTACTATGTTAGTCATGCATAACCTTGTTAAGAAGCATTGCAAAATGAATCCACTGCCAAGTCAGGTAAATCTAAAACCATTACCCTTCAGTAGAAAGATACTCTGACTGTACTTAGACCCACAAATCATTTATCTAGATGTTTGAACTCTTATGCAGTTGTCTAGCAAAATAGATGGGAATGACTGTTAGTGGTGTAACAGCTAAAGATTTTGTATTTGTAATTTGCCTTTCCTTTCTGGTATTACCTTGTGTGGATCACACTACCTCCAGGGTGTTACAATATACACTTATTTTTCAAAGAATGCTTTTTATTAGGTCAGCATTACACCTGAGACTTTTTAACTTTTGTCTCCTTTCAACCCTCCCACTTAAGCTCTTGAAAATATTTGTATCAAGAGCTGCCTTACTTAGAAACAACACTCCAAATCACTCGTAAATATATAAAACAATAAACCAAATCCAGCAGTGAGTGACGGAGTGTAGCAGATCAAGTAAACAGGACCAATCCAGGAATAACTCAAAGTTTTAATCCACAGTATTGTAAAACACGAATACAATACACTAAATGTTGCAGTTGATAAGCGCTTTCACCCAAGAATGAGCTTCATCAGATCAAAATTTGATCTGATGAAGCTCATTCTTGGGTGAAAGCGCTTATCAACTGCAACATTTAGTGTATTGTATTCGTGTTTTACAATACTGTGGATTAAAACTTTGAGTTATTCCTGGATTGGTCCTGTTTACTTGATCTGCTACACTCAGTCACTCACTGCTGGATTTGGTTTATTCTTGAAAATATTTAATTAAAATACTTAAGAGCTACATAATACAGTCATACAATTTATTTAAAGAAGTTAGTGTCATATAATTTAACCACACAAACCAGATGCTTCTACTCTGTAGTCTCCTATCAAAAACATTTAAATCCAAAAATATAATTTTCAGGAGGTAGTAAATGAATGGAAAAGGCAGGTTCCTTTAAAAAAACAATGTTTGAAAATAATTTTGCTTATAAAAGTGAGCTACTGTTGGGAAAATAATAAGTAACAATGTCCTTCTTTGGGCTTCATTTTATATTAACAAACAAACGGAAATTGATTAACCAATCAAAACATTTTAGAAACATAATATGACATAAAATGAAATATTTGCTGCATAGATTTGTTTAATTTCAAAAACATTTCCTTTACCATTATTTAAATACAATTTGAAAGAGATGGCATTAATTAGTCCCCATAGCCTGTCATGCAACTCAGTTATGCTTTTTATCTCATTTTACAATGCAAAAATATATTGCTGTAATCACTACTTCATTCATTTCCAGGTTAAACCTGCAGCAACATAAATTTAGACACAACTTCAGGATCTGATTCATTAGCATGCCTAAATAAAGAATTAATGTAATCACTTCTTTTGACTGTATGTTAATGCTCTTTCATAAGTTTCCAGAGCATTTGCTTCCTTTTTCCAACATAAAAATTGAAACACAAAATATTATATAAACTAAGAAAATATTACAATTCACTCTATAGGACACAAAGACATTTGTTTGTCTCAGTATGATGGTGGTACAAACTATTATAAATATACTTACAACAGCCACACTGTATAAATCTGAGACCTAATTGGTTCTTTTCCAACACTTCCTTAAAATTTCTTAAGCACTGTACATTATGCCATCAGACACTAAACTCATGAGAGGAAAGCAAATTTCCTGGTTGTTCCTCATTATAGTCTCATTATATCGTCAAACATTTTTGTTTTTAAACTATAAAATGAAGTTCATCTTGGTTGATGCGACCTGGACATGACATCATTCAGTACCACCCCTTCCTGATTCCAACTGCCAAGTTAATTTTTACTAAATATCAATAGGCAAAGGTTACTGGAGCTCTCCTCTTCTACCTTTCCCCAGTTCTTTTTTTAAGTAAATTATCAGGACAGCCCATTTGTGAAAACATATATTTAAAAAATTGCAATTTTTATTGCCCCTTAACAGAAGTCTTATATGTAACCTTGACAAATTAAACTTTAAGGATATTTCTCTTCATTTGATGAGGGCAGCACCTTCTACAATGTAAAAGATTACTAACTCCCAGTGGGTTATGAAAAACAAAAATTTCAAAAAAAAACAAAACAAAAAAAAAACAGATTCAATGTCCATATAAACTGAGTCATCCAACACCTCAGGTCTGTCAAAAATTATTTGAAAATCTACAGTTCAAGGAAAGTAGATCCTTTTCAAAACAGCCAGTCAGTTCTTCGTCATATATATTTATATAACACATACTGCTATAATCTATAAAGTTCCCGAAAAACATTAGAGCCAAGTAATGCTTCATGTTCTATCTATGTATATTGGGAAGAAGGAATCATAGGCATCGTGACGTCCCTCCTTTAGGCCAGTGAATATTGAGTCTCAATCCTCACCATGGGCACTGGTGAGAGACATTCACTTTGAGAGAGACAAATAGACACATACAGTATTTTCAGATGCAACTCTCTGCACCAAGTACAATTTCCCTTAAGAGTACACAGGGAACACATTCCACATCTAGGAGTGGACTATCTCTCCAGGCCTGAAATAATACTACACACTGACCACTAAGGAGCTTTGTGTCCCTGTCCCAAGTAGCCCACACACACACACACACACACACACACAGACTTGATTTTCACACACACAGACACACACACACACATGGGAAAGGCTGGCAAAGATTATCCACTCTGCCACCTTGTGCCCAGTCTATAAGGTAGATTCACTGCCACCAGCCAGCTACTCTAAGGGTGTTAAAAGGGTATCCAATTATACTGAGTGAAATTAATACTAATACCAATGGTAATGTTGACCGGGTAGTAAGACTTTCAGGAGTGGCCACAGTGTCACCAAATAAATACAAGTACTCTCAAAGGTTAAATATTTCTAAAGGACTAGTACAATGAAAATGTTTAAATATATTTAATAATAAATAATAAAAGAACATTAAATACTGAATATCTATTTACAATAAACACCAGAGTTTCATCACAAGGAACATTAAAAATAAAATAGAGGGAAAGATTTGCACAGATGCAGAAAAACAAAATAAAGTGAGAGGTATATGTGCCTAGCCGAGATCCTACCTAGTGGAATATGAGGGTATAGAGTATAGGAGAAATTGCAGACATCTTCCTGTATCAGAAACAATACTGCAGCATCGTACCTGTAATACAAACTCTAGATCTCAGAGCAAACCTGACAATGTTCGTACTGAAGAACGTGTTTCAGTATCCATTCCCGTCCCAGATGTCCCCAAAGTTGAACATTCCTTGAAGACAGTCCCCGTTGCTAGATCCAATTATGACTTTTATGTTACAAGGTTAAGTTGTATTTCTAGACCTAGTGTAAATTATACAGCAACCTGGACATGGTTGTTTTATATGTGTCTAATTTTGTATGAGTGCATGTTAAATAATTACTTTTGTATAAGTGCATGTCAAAAGATCATTTCTGTAAATTGCATGTCAAAAGATCATTTCTGTAAATTGCATGTCATTGAATACTGTCATTTCATGTATGAACTATTTTTCAAAGAGGGAGGATGTAGATCAGAGTGTGCATGTAATTTTAAGAAGCATTTCCAAATGTAAGCACGTGTATATAAATAGTGAGCACGTGTAGGCAGCAGTGCCATTTTGAGAGAACAGCCAGAGTGTTAACATGTATGAGTGTGGTAGTCAGTTTATAAGTTTATTTAAGTTTAAGTTACAAAGCCTCATTGCTGTGTTTGTGTGTAATAAAGCTGCTTGAACTGAACCCATGAATGTTCATCTGTTTAATCCTGACCAGACGAGAGACAATACCTCTGAAGTATATTCAGACTGTAGCACCAACATCAGTGCCATACTGGTCAACACTGGAAACTCCAGCTTTGATGCTGGAAACAAGGGGACTGGTGAGGACTACCAGTCTTCCGGATTTCAGGAAATAACAGGTATTCAACTCTTTATCCCTGAGGAAGGGGGACCAGAAAACTTATGATGAGCTCTAAAAAGTCTTCCATATGCTTGTCATAATTAAATTCAAAAACAACTGGCGAAGAACCTTGCCCTGGCTTTGATAGTCTCAACATTGTGGATTTAGAATCCAGAATAATAGAAACCTCTTTATTAATCACAGCATTAAGGGCTGCATATGTTGACTCCACAGTGAAAGACAATACAGTTTTCTCAATTATTCTCACAGGAACTTTCTTAACTAGAGGTTTCATGATTTTTAAAGCTACCGGAGACAACAGAGAGGAGATTGGTGGGATGCTCTAGAGGCTTAGGCTTATTTGTAAGTCTGAGTTCCCTTAGAAGGTTTCAAGGTCAAACATGTAAAATGACCTTGAGGTAGAGAAGAAGTGGGTTCAGTAGAATGTATGCAGTCAGACACCTGTATGGATAAGGCCTTTTGCACAGACTTATCTGTACATCATATTTTCTATGACATAGAAGACAGTGACCGAGGAAAGTTTAGCAAAAATGGAGCACATTGGAAGGTCTATGGTCTAGGTCTAGCAAATGAAACACTGAACATGCCTGTACTGTTAAGGACGTTTCTTCCTACAGGCACACTTGTAAAATGATCACTGTACTTTAAGTAAGGGTATAAAATGCCCATAGCCCAAAACAGCATAATTTAATAAATTTAGCAAGTTTCACAGCTTTAATAAATTTTACAAATGAAGGAAACCAGCAGCACACACTCTAAACATCTTTACACAGCTGAAAAACTGTTTGACATGGGCACATGCACCACACACATTTTAAAGATAATGACAATGGCCATTAAAGAAAATTCCACTACAACAATCAATGTAAACTTTCACCCAGAATGTGTTCACTTCAATGTAAGGTTAATATAGTCTTGCCAAGAAACAAGAACTTTTACCAATGGAAAGAGAAAAAAAAAGAAAACTGCTGTCAGAAAAATACTATACATCAGTAAACAAATCCAAAAAACAGCAAAGGATATTTCTGACGATTTGCATAAAATGACAGAAGTAAAAAAAAAAAAAAAAAAAAAGAATAGAATGCAACCCTTTTTTGGCAACAGAATCTGAAAAAGCAGCCTGGGGCCATTTGAGACATTCAGATGACCTCTTTATATGGCCATGAGATTCTGGAGATGAGAGGAGTCCTCCAAACCCTTCAAGCCTTCTAGGACTATGTCCCAGTGAGAGTGCTCACCATACAGATGGACAGTATCATACAGTTCATCAGTTATCAAGGGGAAATTTGATCTTACCTCCATGGGATAGGGAGGTACATGGCAGCTTGAGAAAGTCTGGTTTTGCTGAGTGATCTTACCACCTATGTCTTTAATCCTATGAGCTACTAAGGATGAGTCCTTCCCTTATCAGACCTTCTGGCTTTCTAATTTCTATACCTGTGCCTGTATATTTCAGGACTACACCTACTCCTTACTGTTCTGTCACAAGCTTTCATAACTTTATATCATGCAATGTGACCACAGCCAGGTTCCTTTATTCACTTGTGATTGTAAAGGTTTTCTCTCCCTCCAGCTTAGTATTCCTTTTTTGGGATTTTACCTCTCAGATGCAGTATACACTATTTTAATAATGAAATTAAATCTACATGTTTCAGACAACCCATCTTCCCATTCTTTCTACACCTTCAATACAAATAAAAGCAAGTAATTCATATATGAAGAAAGCCCACAAGACAAGTATACAAATGGAAAGGAAAGAAGAAGCAACAGTAACAATGAAAAAAAGACGATGGGTAGTCACAACAGGAAGTAATGTGAGCAATTAATGCAATAAAGGCGCATTTTTTGCGCTTGTTACTACTCAGCCAAGCTCCTTGTGGTCCTGCAGAGTGGTGCTAGCAGCAGAGAGGCTAAAAGAGCGACTGCTAACCTGATAAAAGTGTTTGTTTTCCTGCTACTACCTGGGCGACTGCCCGAACTAGCAAAACTGCAAGTATTTCTCCTTCTTGAACTGTTTTAAAATGTTTAAAGTTGTTTTTGCACCTGCACTTTTAAAGTTTGTCCTGTTTGTTGCTTTTACCTGTTGAGGCTACACACTCAAGTGCGCTAGCCTGTTTTACATATTTATTGCATTTTCCTGCTGTTTGTTGCAAAAAAAATATATATATCCTTGTTTACCGTCTTTCCTGACCTAAAGTAGTCCAAATACAGGCTTTGCTGTATTCTGGACTTTTGGAAAGTTCCTGTGTTGCCCATTTCCTTTCTTGGATAAAGGGAGGCTTCTTTGTTTTCCAGTGGCAGTGGGGAGCTTGGAGCAGCCTATCAATCCCTGGAGGAGTGTTCCCAGCACAAGAATCTGGTAGTCTATTGGCCGTTTTGGGCCAATTTCTAGCTCTTTCAAGTCCCCCTGTATAAAACCCACTTTAGCGCAGCTTTGCGCGATTTTGCGTATAGCGCAGCATCGGGCAGCGCCGCTTAACTGGGTTTAAACCATTCTCGGCTCCACAAAGTCGGCTTTTCACTTTTTCCCTTAGAACTGATCTAGTTCTCATAATAAACACCCTATTCCCACTCTAAAGCCTGGCACTTGCTCACTAAAGCAATTATATAAGTCAGCACTAAAAAATTAAAAGCACTACACCCTCACAAACTCCCCTTGAGTACTTTGTTCCCCACTGGCCCTTTTTTTCAATTATAAAGGAATTCCCAATACTATTCTAGCATGTCCAAAGGTCAGTTGTCAATCTCCTCTCCGGTCTAGCTTTTGAATCTGGGAATCTTGAGGCAATGTTACAACTGCCTCAAGTACACAGACAACGCTCTCCTCCTCCCAACAAATTCCAACACATATGAGAGATGCAACCATATAGCCAAATTGGAGGCTAAGCTCTCTCAACTCAGTACTGGCGTAACCAGTCAGGAGGAGAAGGAAACCACACTCACTACAATTCAAGTCTCACATAGACCTACCACGACAGCAAACCAAATACATAAACACACAAAAACATACTCGGAGGCTCTAAATAAAAATCTGCCTAAGCAGCAGAGACCTCCAAAGCAGACACCCAAGCAACCGCTACCTCAAAACAAAACACGTGCAACACATAGCTCACAAAGCCAGTGTGCCCAACAGTCACAGCCCTTAAGGCTAAACAACACACCTGATACACTTGTAATGGATGACTCTATCGTCAGGCACACTGACGTCCTGCTCACCAGGCTGAACAAGGAGAAGGTGACTGTGAGCTGCCAATCGGGTGCTAGGATCCGCCACATAACACAAGCACTCAGGTCACTCCAAGGCAAGTACAAATATGACTCAGTCATTGTCCATGCTGGTGTGAATGACCTGAGATGTACCTAACTGGACTACATGAAAAGAGACATAGCGGAGCTCTATGAGCATGTAGCCCAGGCCAGTATGACCCTGACCTTGAGTAGCATCTTACCCTCACCAAGAATGATGCCACAATATGAAGACAAGATGATCAATTTCAATAATTGGCTTAAGTATTGGCGTCATTCAAAGGGGATACAATGCCTGTCTGCCTGGGATGATATGCTCGACAAGCCACGATGCTTCGCTAGGGACGGCTTGCACCTGTCACCCCTGGGCTTTCGGATATTGGCAAAGGCTCTTGCCACCCCCATAGTGCCTTTTTTAGGAAAGGCTCAAAAGACAAACCCACCTCCGTAGGTATCACAAGGGATAAGAAACTAAGAGTAATGCTACTCAATGCCAGAAGTCTAAACCTCAAGATGCACACACTCAAAACTCTCCTTAGCATGGAGAACATCGATATCTGTGCAGTAACAGAAACCTGGTTCAAGGCTCCCGAGAGCACCCCAGCATTACCAGGTTATACCTCATACCATGTTTTTCAGCCCCAAAACTTGGACCGAACCACAAAAGGAGGGGGAGTATCAATATTCGTCAAAGATACCCACACCTCCAGGTTGGTGGCACAGCACGAAGCATCAGAGAATATCCACGTGCAATTAACAGTGGGTAAAACTGTCTTCCAGTTTATAGCCTGCTACAGACCACCCTCCCAAACTCAGGAACCCCACTCGGCCTTCCTGAGAACAGTGGAAAATATGAAGGTCTCTCCAAACACCATTATATTGGGTGAATTCAACTACCCTAACATAGACTGGGAGCATTACTCTAGCTCCAACACCCTAGCCCGAAGGTTCCTAGAATTTATAAACTCAAATGCTATGGAACAACTTTTTGCCACTCCCACAAGAGGGGAAAACATACTGGACCTGATCATCATCAACATGGGGACTCTTTGCTCCAGACCAGAAGTGGATCCCTCACTGGTAAGATCAGACCATAAGCCAATCTCACTAGATATTCACATCCCGACCCCAGCCCCTGCCCAGAAAACCACAGTGAAAAACTTCTCTAAAGCAAATTTCACACTCCTCAAAACCGAGGTGGAATCCTTCAAAGCCCCCGAGCCTGTGGAAAATACGGCCCAGACCGCAGAATCCTTTATAAACGCATTCTATGAACACCTTCAGGAATGCATGGATCATGCAATCCCAAATAAAACCAAGACCCAATCCTCCAAAGTTAGGTGTCCTGTCTGGTGGACCCCAGCCATAAACAAACTATACAATAGAAGGAGAAAGCTACTAGATGATAGAGCAAAATCCCAAAAAGGGAAGGCATCTCTGATCAGTATTAGCAAAAAACTACGGGCACTCATAAAATCGTCAAAGGCCAGCTTCGAGAGAAAAATTGCACAGGACACTAAGGATAATCACAAGGCTTTCTTTAGTTATGTTAGGAACCTGGGTGGGAATTCCCAGATATGCTCAGAATTAGTCCAAAATGACAAAAAATACACCGAACCCACAGACATTGCCAACATCCTAGCTGACAGGTTCAGCACAAACTTCTCCCCCCCTTCCCCACCAAAAGGGCAAATATCTATCCCAGCAGAGTGCTGCCCCCCTGGCTTCTCAGATGCTCAGGTAAGATCCGCCCTCTCCAAAGCAAAAAACACAGCATCAGTGAGACCAGACGGTGTCCCGGGCTGCGTCCTACATGAACTCCAAGAAGAACTAAACCCAAACATAAAACTACTGTTCAATCTCAGCCTTACTACAGGATATGTACCCAAAGAGTGGCGTACAGCAACAGTGGTCCCTCTCCACAAAGGTTGTGCCTCAACAGATCCTGGAAACTATCACCCCATAAGCTTGACTAGCTTGGTCTGCAAAGCTATGGAAAGGATCATCATGGACCTCATAAATAAAGATATTGGGGACCTACAGACACTGGATCCTACCCAGTTCAACTTTGCTAAGGGCAGATCCTGCCTTTTAAACCTAGCTGATTTCTTTGAAACAGTCACCAAGGCCATTGACGAGGAGAAGGTGGTCCACACAGCCTACCTGGACCTTGCAAAAGCCTTCGATACAATACCCCACTCGGGCATTATAGATAAGCTCACCAGCTTAAATATAAACCCCTAGGTCACTAGATGGGTTGCAAACTGGCTCAAGGACAGAACCCACATGGTTAGAATTGCTGGAGCCATGTCAGACTCCAAACCAGTTACAAGTGGTGACCCATAAGGCTCAGTCCTGGGACCTCTCTTGTTCGGTATATATTTCTCGGAGGTACAGGCTAACACGGAAGGACTGTGGCTGACCAAGTTCGCAGATGACTGCAAACTGGGCGCCATAATAGACTCTCCAGCCGACACAAGCATCCTACAAAAGGGCCTCATAGAAACAGACAACTGGGGCCAGAGCCATGGCCTCAAGCTAAATGCCAAAAAGTGTATAGTCATCCCCTTTGGAAATGCCCACAAATTACCACATAGGTGGTAATCCATTAAGTACGGAAGACGTAATTAGGGACTTGGGGACCCAGGTTGATAGCAATCTCTCATTTGACAACCACGTGGCCAAAGTGGTTAGAAAAACATTTTGTATAGCCCACCTAATCATGAACGGATTCACATCTAGATCAGGGGAGGTCATTGTGCCTCTTTACTCACCCCTCATCAGGCCCATAATTGAGTACAATGCCCCTTTTGGGATGTACCTTACCAGACACCTGCAGCAACTGGAAAGACCCCAAAAGTACCTCACCAAGAGGATCAAAGGGCTCAAACAGATGCCATATGCTGTCCGGTTAAAGAAACTCCAGCTCTACTCAGTGGCATACCGCCTGCTCAGAGGCGATCTGTGCCTGACGTATAAAGCCATGTCCAACCCGGAATTAATGGACATGCTGCATTTCAGAAAATCTAAATCCCATCAAACTACGCACTCGAGAGACTTGAACCTCAGCACTGAAATAAATAGGACATGCTGGAGGGACAGATTCATAACCCAGAGGCTCCCTTCACTCTGGAATAAAGTCCCAGTCCAGGTTAGGCAGAGTCCCTCATTGACTCTCTTCAAGAGGAATCTTGATGAGTGGATGGGAGATGGTAGGTTTACCCCGGGTATCACTTCTGTGTCACTGTTAGACAGAGGCACAGTATACTAACCTCGAAAAAGGGCATAGCAACATTCATTTAAAATGGGTGGCGAAAGCCAAACACACTCTGGCTAGGCTTATAAATGCCCTAGGGCAGCTAGCCTAGTATGAACCTATGAACCTATAAAGGAATACAGGGACTATGATAGTACAATGGTACAGAGATTAGAACTGCCAGTTCACTGTGCTTTGTTCTCCTGTTTGATTCCTAGTGGGGGGTGCTTTCTGTGTGGAGTTTACATGTTATCTCCCTGTACAAATGGCTTTTCACCAATAGGTTCATAATAGGCTAATGACCTCCAGGGTCTTTACAAGCCTAGCCATACAATGCAACACAGTTTTGTCTCAGAGTTCCTTGGACATCTACAGGGTGGGGTATGTTAATAAAGAGGTAGTCAAGAGTTATATGGGGAGGGGTGATTAATTTACTTACTGTCAACTTCTGTCCAGAGACATGAGGGCCAGACTGGTGGTGAATTTGTGAGTTCCCATCCAGAGATCAAGGTTTTTTTTTGAACAAGGTCAGGAATGAACTCTGCTTCACATAAATGGGGAGCTTACTCCATAGGGTTGGGATCCTTTGAGACACATCAGTCCCTAGAGTAGGTTTTGTTTAAGCTGCAGACAAAGTTCACATTCTTGGATCTAGTACTTCTGGTGGTGTTTGTCTTACAGATGAAAAAGACATCCATCAGAGATGGATCTGAGGATGCCTTATAGGCTGGACATAGATCGCCTATCAGTAACCAATAAGAGACTGAGTACAAAGACAGGACCTTAAGGCAATCTGTGTAGGATAGATTGCCTCCTAGTGAGAGGAGAGGGTGTTCCAACTGTTTTAGTGCCTAGCTAGATGCACACCATAGGGGTCATTGTACTCAGTGATAGGTCTGATAAGATCCGAGTAGAATAGTACTATTACATCTTTGGACCTGGATGCCATACCCTTGCTTATGAGCTGGGTGACAGAATGATGTTCTTTCTATCTTGGCTACCTGTTGGTCAATTGCCAGATTACTTTCTACTTATAGCCTCAAATCCCTAAAAATCGCATCAACTCTTTGGGGTGTTTTATCAATTAAATAATTATCTTGGGTAGATGCTTTTCCAAAGGGCACTATAATACAATTCTTTGAGTTGTGTTTTAATACTTAGCTTATGTACCAGTCATTTGTTTGTATTAGACCCTCTTGTAGGATGTTGGTTTCATGGGGGCAATCTATGATTGCTCCCAATTTACAGTCATCTGCAAACTTGGTGAGCCAGAGGTTTTGACATTAGTCTTGACTTCTAAGAAGTAGATGTCAAATGCAGAGCACTGGTGACCAGTCTCTTGGTGGAGGTGGTCTCACTGATCCTGACTTCTTGGGTCCTATCTGTGAGCCAGCAGGCAATCCAGTGAGTTATATGGGGATTTGTGCCTAGTTCTGAGAGTTTGTCAACAATACCTCAGTGGGGTACTGTATCAAATGCCATGGCCAAGTCAAGGTGGGTGGTATGCATCATTTTCCCTTCATCCTTAGTCATGGTTACCCTGTCAAAGAAGTTTACCAGGTTAAGTAGGCAAGATCTTCCATTAACAAAGAGAACGTCTGATAGGTCCAGTGTCTGTAGGTTGCCAATGTCCTTATTGATCATTTTCATGACAATCCGTTCCATGGCTTTGCACATTAGACTTGTCAGACTGATGGGGTCTGTAGTTCCTGGGGAGAGTTGATGGCCCACCCTTTTGAAGAAAGATGACATTTGGGGCCCTCCATTCACCTGGCATGTAACCTGTTTTGAGGCTGTAGTTGAAGAGTGCCTCAACTGCACCTGCTAGGTCATGTTTAGGCAATTTAGGAGGCAACCAGAGATATTGTCAGGGCCCACTAAAGCAGTGTTTTTGGCTTTAGTGACCACCTTTAGGGCCTGCTCCCTGTTGATAGCTGGGGGGTTATGCTAGAAGGGATGCCATAGGTGGCAGTGGGAGTGGGGGATGAGGTTAGAGCTACATTTATCAGTAAGTAGATCTGCTAGGTTACCCAGGTCAGTGAAGGTTGTGTCATTTACCACCACCTCTGCACACTGCTGAGTATTACCTTTAAGAATCCTGACATAACTGAAGACAGCTTTGTGATTGTCGTTAGCCTCGGAGACTATCCTTACTTTATTAGACCTCTTACTTTCTTGTTTAGCTGAATGAGAGAGCTCATGTCTCTATGAGAGTTGCTCTTTCTGATTCTGGCCATGACTTTTCCAGTTTCTTCTTATGTTTCAAAACCATACTAATATGTTAAAAATAAGTATATATAAATGACTTACTGATATGTTGACTTGGCAGTCCTTCAAGTGTCTGTGCAGTATGCATATAAATGTTTGAATATCCCATGATCAATGGCATTCAGTGGTTCTATGCCATACACTTCCTGCTGGGATAGGCACTGGTTCCCCTGTGACCCTGAGCAGGATAGAACAATTGTCAAAACAAATGAATACAAGGGCAGCTGGGAGGACTGAGGAAGAAACTCTAGGATTAAGAAGGAAAAATTTGTTCTGCCCCTGTACAGACAGCTGACAAATCTCTACATGGAAAATTATAAGTAATTATACAACACTATTTTTTCAAAAAAGATGATGGCAATTCAAAGGAAGGCAATCCACATGGTACTGGATCTGCAAGGGAAACCATATAAAAAGAAACAAATGTAAGTAGGGATAAATACATGTGGAGCACTTCAGTGAATATAGTGATGGCTATTAGCAATTAATTAGGTTTATTTTGTAGTCTAGTGTTTGAGTATTTCAGTCTCTAATTGCAGACTGTGTGACTTTGACTAAGTCACTTAACCAGGCAGTGCTCTTGGATCACACCGGACAAGGGGCACGTGTGCCTAGTGATCTTACTGAGTTAAACAAATAAGTGAATGAGAGACTTACTAGAGAGCTTATTGAGTTAAACAAATAAGTGAGAGACATCCTAGAGAGCTTACTGAATTAACAAACAAATAAATAAGTGAGGGACCTTTTTAAGTAGCTCGGAGGAGTGTAAAGTATCCAAGAGGATACCATCAGTAATAAAATGGACATTCAGAGGAGAAAAACTTAAAGATGATGTAAGTCCCATCAGGAGAACTGAAAGCAACTAGTGCTGAAGATTAATGGAATAGCCTACTTAATAGAATGAAAGAGTTCCTAAAAAAGCAGGAACAACAAATAAGGCAACTCTTATGAGGGATGCAAAGCACATCACTAACCGCTTGTTCAGTAGGTAAGAAAATGGCAGATTAGATGGGCCAAACAGACTGTTATGAATGTCTGTGTTAGCAGATGAGTAACCCAAATCATGTACCCTTATAGTACAATATTCTTTAGATACTTTACTTAATATGATTGTGATAGATAATACCTCAGATTTTTTTCAGATTTCAGGGTAGTAAGTATGTTAATTATGAAAGCTACCACAGAAACCCGTTAATGAATCAATACTTACCTTCTGGTCATCAACTTCCTGACTAGGTGCTTTTCCAGAAATTGCCAATATTTCTCCAAGTGACAGAGTATTACGAAGCTTTTCATTTTTACCCAGGATCTCAGTATTAACTCCAGAACTGCTCTTTATGCTGTATTCATAAGCTTTTAAGGGTGCACAACTAAAAGAGAAAAAGGAACCAAGTCTGAAATCTGTGCAATGAAATAACACCTTGATAAAGACAAAATATGCATCTTCTCAAATCAAGACAGAGACTCATTAATAAAAATTAAAATAATCAAAATAAAATGCACAATCAGATTACTTGAAAGTCAAATAAGACAACTGTGTTTTTTTCACACAGGAAATAATCTTGTAAAGAAATGGCTTTCTTGCGAGAGTCAGATATAAACAATTCCCCAAAACAGAATTTAAGGGGTACACTTTGCTTTTCCTAGTTGCTTTGTCAAACAATTCTACACTAGAAAAGCAATGATATACAGGGTCATAGGGGAATAGCTGGCTAACTGCCCTAAAGAGCCGTTTTAAGCCTAACCAATAACCCAAGATCAGAATAAAACACTATACCTTGTGTCTATGAGGTGAAGACTTTATTATGCCAAACCCACAGCCAGTAGAACTGCATTTCGATTTATCACTGATTTCTTAGTATTTTTTTTATTTACTTGTTTTCTCAAACTTTGAGAGGATTAATGAGCCCATATATGGCATTGCACAATGTACTTTTAAATGAAGCCACATAAAAGCAAATTTTAAAGGGTGAAGAACACCACAGTTTAACACCGTAACTGCAGAAGAGAAAACAGCATTGCACGTTTAATTCTGACTTTAAAACATGCTGTATTTGCAGGGAGCAGCAGAACAATTTAGAGCAGATGGGTGCTTGATTTACATTATGCATTTTGTAAATTGCAGTAAAACGTCCAGAGTCCCTTCTGCACAGTGAGTACTTTCAGAAGTTATCCCATTGTATGAATGTATGAAAGTAACATAATGCATGGTGCTTGACATACTATTTGAATGATGGCACTTTAACAAAAGGGTACTTCTTGGTTAAGATATTTGTCTCATATTTCCAGGATTTAAGATTCCTTACTGAGTTTTGGTCATTGCCTGTATGAAGTTTTCATGTTCTCCACCAGCTTGCAGTATTCTCTTCAGATACTCTGGTCTCCTCCCCAAATTATGTTGGTTAGTTGGATACACTAAACTGATTATAAATACATACTGCATTTGCACTTGTCCTTATGGCCAGGGTCATGGTTGAAAAGAAGGACCAGTTCACATATTGGATTAGTAAATAATTTAAAATTAATTAAAAGAATCTACACAAGAATATGCCACACTAAAGATTTCCAACAGAGGCTGGCTGTCCTGGTTAACATGTAGATTTTAAAAATGAATAGCTGTGTCTTTTTATGAAGCTAAATACAATAGATGATTATGTTTTTAGCATAAATGATCTTCTTATTTAGTACTAAGGAGTGATCATCAAAAAGGTGTGTGACACCTGTGCCCTAGCCCAGCAATCAAGGAGCCTCAGTCCTCACCACTAACACCAGAGAGGGTGTCTCATATATGAAGAAAGGATAACAAATACACACAGTGAAGTGCAATTTCCCTTAAGAGCACACAGAGATCACAGTCAGTCAGGGGCTGGTCGCTCCCTTGCTCTCTAGGTCCCCAATAAGACTCCCCACTGGCACAGCTATAGCGTCCAGATCTCAGCCTAGCTGGGCAAGCTAAAGCCTTCAGCACCCTCTCTGTCCAACCAGAGCTTCGTGTCCCTGCCCAAGTAGCTGACACACACACACTTTGAGATAAGAGTTTATACAACCACACAGACACTCCTGGGAAAGGCTGGCACAGGTTCTCCAGCTGTGCCCCTATTACCCAGACTATATGGTATTACCACCTGCCACCACCCAGCTAATATTTATCAGCTACTCAAAGGCCCTTAAAAGGGTGTCCAATTATTACTGTGTAATATTGTTATCCAATTGGTAGCATAACTAAACGGTCAAGGCTTATTAGAGTGACTTGGTACAATAATCACTATAAATATGCAATGTACTCTAGAGCTTAAATTATCTCTACACAAAACAGCCACAGTTGAAAGGTTTTAAAATATTTAATAATAAATAAAAATACAAGACAATACTTCTTACTACACAGTGCTAGTCAAGAGTTCAGAGATCAGAGAAATACTTAAAATAATTCAGTAGTACAGTTCTAACATCACAGAAAAACACTTAGTCTAATCTTTTTAGTTTCTAGCTATTTCTAAAAGAAAACACAAGTCTAAGATAAACTTACTTATAGAGCAAGACAGTGCTGTGAGTTGGATGGTCAAGACAAAAATGCTCAATAACCTCTGTCTCTCTCTGTTTAAATTGAAATTACAGTTCTGATTCACATTACATCATTCTTCACACTTTCCTGGGGTTCCCTAGCTACAGATTACATAATTCTTCACACTTCTCTGTGGTTCCAGGCAACAGAAACTGCATTTACATTCTTGACATCTCCTTTTGTTACCTTGCAGCTGGCTAGGAAACAGAGCAATAAAAATAGATTTGCATGTTTAAATCTAGCAATTTAACTCTTGGTTAAAACAATAGAAATAATTTCTTCATCTAGACCCTTTGGCACCACTGTCTACATCAAAGGGTCACCACATGCTTTACTTTGGTCAGTAGAGTGCACTGTTGTCACATTTTTTTCAGTTTCACATCTAACACTATTTCTTTACATTTGTACAACAAACCTGTAGTTTACATTCATATTTACAAATGACAGAATTATCTGCAAAATTCTATCTGGCTAAGCTGGCAGCCTTCACAAGGTGAATGAAGACATTGCTGGAGAAAGTAAGAGGTCTTCCTATAGCCAATCTCCAACAAGACTTTTCAAGACTGCACTTAAATCTCACCTAAGTTCTCACGGGCTTTGTCCTTGTCCAAACCCCGTCTAATAAACCCTCCTTTTCCAGATTTAGATAGAGTATCTCCTCTATCCCTATAAAACTGAACTGAAGATTACTCACTGCTTGTTAATCCTTCCAGGATTTAGTTATCGTTTAGTCTATTATTATTGTTATCTAGTTACTGTTTAGATAATTTGTAGCTCTGTGTTTTACTTCTTTCTCAGTGTTGTAATTAGAGCTTACTATTCAATTGTACCTAATTTGCTCCTGTATTTCTCCATGTCATGATCACCTCTACTGTATACATACCTTGATTGTTTACCATCTACCATGTCTTTCTGTGGAGCTTTTCTCCCTGGGCTTCCGCTGAATAAGGACCTGTGTCCAGTCGGAATTTCCCGGTAAACAAATGTAAATAAATAAATAAAATAACACTTACAGACATCACTTGGTACTCTACTTCCATTTACCCAGTGTTTCAATATCATCTGGATACTTTCAGCTATACCATCCAGTAGAGAGGCAAATAATCAATGAATGGAGCTGTACCCTGTTTAACCTACCTCACGGCTTTCACTGTACTACATACATCTGATATATTATGTCGATTATGAAATTATATGAAAGATTTCACTACAAATTTGAAAAGCTAATACCTGTATTTAGTCAGAAAAAATGCCAAATGCAACTCATATGCCCTATCCCATATCCAGTACAATCTCATGCTGGCTAATTTCCTTTGTCTTCTGAAACAGCTGTTTTTAAATTTCAAGTAGCTGGTAGATATTTTTTTGTCCGTTACCTTTCCTTCTTGCTTCATACTTTCTGGTCTCTACTCCAGTGCATCACTGGGTCTACCAGCCCCTACTTTCATTTCCTGGACTAAAAACAATTTTTTTCAGGCTGGGACTAGCATGGAGCCTAACTGTGTTCTAGGGGAATCTCTTTGGCAATGCTTCTGTAAGGGGGAGGGATTATGTTATGACCTATTTGTTGCCCCTCCCCCTCCTCTATCCTCATCCCAGAATCATGTAAGAGTTATTCCCTTCTTTATGGGCCATGTCTCCTCTCAGGGAGCACCAAGATGAAAGCCCCTCTCCCACAGAATAGTCAGGCCCATCCCTCCCTACCAGTGCCTTAGACGCCTGGTCCAGAAACTGAACCAGAGTTGCCTAGGTCATAGTTAGGGATTTACCCCTCTACACCATGGCACTGGTAAGTAGGTAGCAGACAATGTGTCTGAACTACATGCATGTATTCACTTGCTAAAAATAAAGAAATACAAGAGATACAAAAAAAAAAAAGTTAAACTTAAAAGTTGTCATTAGCTTGTTGTTGAAACAATGCAACCTAATGTGTGCCACTTATTCTTTTTTTCACTTCTGTAAATTGTTTACTTTCTTTAAGCCTTCTAGATACATGTTGTTATTATTACTCCATATCTCATTTGCTTTCATTATGACCACAATTCTAATTTTCAAATTATAATTATCCCAATCCTTTGCAAGCTCTCTTCACAACTTGGATTAAAATCTAATAACACTTCACTTAAAGCTTGATTTACTCAATCATTAAATGGCTTCCTTTTCAAAAGAAATACTGGAAAATGCCAATGTTTGCCACAACAGTTGCTTAGAAAATTTAATCTGTATAATTGCATAGTCTAACATCAGCATTAGACGTGTCTTTATAGTTCATACCATGTTACAGTATTCTTTCAGTATGTAATAAAACAACGAAAATGAACCAAACCAATAACCAGGAATCAAGGAAAGAGGCACTGTCACCTTTCAGGACTACTTTACTGTTAAAAACAGCAGTCAAGCGCTTTCTTCATCCTAACAAGACTTCTTCAGTATGTGACACCTATCTAATTTTACCCAAGGACCAAAATTCCCTGAAAATCTGTAAAGTCTAATTTATTTTCTCTTAATTTGAGTCCATCATTGTGTCCAAATGCATGCATGTACTTCATTAGATATCTGCCTAATCTAGTATTCTGTGATAACTCACCCCTGCAAGACATATCTTCCTTATTTTCTATAGTGTTTCAATCTCTAGCCACTAACTTACATCCCTGATGAAATGTTATAACTTCTAAAATAAAATTCTTTACATTCTTGTCGTAATGCTTTTGGTGGAATAGATATTGCTGCCAGTGCAATTCTTAAACTGAGACAGCAAAATCTTGCCACTATATATCTTCCCTGCATAGCCATCATTTATTCCTCAATGTTTATTCCAATACCATTTTAATTAAGACAACTTTATTTTGCTCTCTTTCTACTATCCAACAAAGATACTCTCCTTCCCAATTTTCCTTACAAAAAAGTCATACTCTTCATGACTCAGGTGTGTCTCTTGAAACATTACCTGTGCATTACTATTACAAATATGTCAGCACCTTGTCCTACTTTTTCCTGTTCAACAAACCATTAGTGTTCTAGACTACTAAGTAAAATTGTAACATAATAAAGCTTATTTGTTACTTTGCTTATATGTTATCTTTGTGCTGCAAGCTGGTCCTTTACAGCCTGTTTCTACCATTTTTGTATCATGTTATATACTTTTGTGTAGTATTAACTGAACCAAACCTGATGTCTTATTTTCATTAGAACACGGTCTGTTCCCTACCCAAAAAATAAGGAAAATACTAACTATATACATATTTTTTCAAGGTAATAGAGCTAACACTAAAAAAAAAAAAAATAGTATAATGCTTCTTCCTCGCCTTTGTAATCAGACTCAAACACTGACTTGCTGTGTTGTGCTGGAGAACACCTGCAATAAATCACTGTTCTGTTTGTTTCACTTACCTGCAGCCAGTACTTTAAATACCTTATTTCTGTATCTTTTCCTCTAGTTTCATGCTGTTAAAAATACAAACTGTAACTAGTGCATGCTTTTAACATTTCTCCTTTAACTTCATTAAATATCCTTAGTCACCATCTCCTACATTCAAATCTTTTCCCCTTGCCAGCTCATCTTGTGATTTTTCAAGGGTCTGTGTAGGTTTTTAGTCCAAACGGGTAAAAGACTAAAGAGTAATGTAGGATTCAATTAGTTGAACTGAAGCTTCGTTTCTTTTCAGAGTATTATAGAAGAAAGGAAGGTTAGTGTTTGTAATAAAAACTCGTTATCCACACAGACTCTCGTGTTTCCCAGTTTTAAGTTTTGCTCCATTCTTCTGCAAATTAGAAAGAATTTCCTCTTTTGCTAGTATGTTTACAGTTTGATCATTATAGGTCTCAACTGCTACTCAGTCTCAGATTACGAATACTCACTCTGTGCTCTTTGTATTTTCACATCAGCAACAGAAAATCCAGTCCATCTTTCCCTATGACTTGTACTGGCAGTGCTGTAAACCTTGTGTTGTCTCTGCATGACGTGTCCTTTCATTTAGCCAGTTTCTCTGCCATTTTGTTCATATTTTAGTTGCTGTTGCACCATTTTTTTCTTTCATGTCATTTTCAGCAGTTTGCATATTGGTTACTTTCTTTGAATGCCTGGTTAAAAATATATTTTCTTGTAGCCTTCTGCTGTTTGTCTGTATATTTTCCAACCAGGAGCTTATTATCTTGAAAATCTCAGCATGCATTTGATCAGTCTTTCTGTAGTTACTGCAGAATTTTCCCATATAGCTGCCCTTACCATCTGCTTTTCCCATTTCTGTTCTACACTTCTTTCTGTCCATTTCTGGGTTTTCACAGATGCTCTCCCTTTTACTTCACTTGTTTCATCGTTGTTGACATTTTAGATGCTATAGACACTTCATCTCTCAATGTCTGTCAGCAATTTACAGTTGTTTTCAGGCTTTTGCTGTGTTTAATGATTCTTAGCCCAGAGCTCTGCTTTTAGCTGCCCCCACCATTGTTGCTGTCTTTGAATCATATTTGTTTATATGCTCTAGGACTTGCTTATAGAGGACCTTGAATATTTTAATGAGTATAAAAAGTTTAACAATATGTCTTTACTCTTGAGAGGATAATGGAAGCACCGGGAGGAAAAATTACAATGGCTTGCTTGAACCATTGGGGGGGGGGGGGGGGGGGGGCAAGTCTACTGATGAGTGAAAGATAGTTTTTGACTTCTCTGAAGTGGCTTATGTATATACAGATATCTGCACAAACCTTTCTAGTGCCTTTCTAACTGCATGGTGGGAAGAAGATATGAACTGTTAATTTAATATTGCATTATGAACATTTGAATTATTCAAACATGAACTCTATCCCATTCCTCTTATGGATTTGTTTTGGCAAGCAATTTAAAATGAATATCAATAATAGAAACACATAGTCTAGGCATGGCTTGTGAAGTCAATGCAAATACATTGCTATGGTACTCACACTGATTCATAACAGTGCAGTGGGTTCTTGCAATGGCCCATCTGAAATCTGGTACAAGTTCTTAATAAAACTATTTTTTTTTCATTTATATTAGGTCAATTTACAAATCTATGACTTAATTTTTGCAATTTCTATGTACTCTTTCATCGACAGTACTTTTCTGGTGCCCAGCTTGATGGGAATTACCACGGTGGATCAACACAGCAGAGTCCCATGACATTCAGACAATTGGTATTTTCTAGTTGCAACTGCAGAATTCAGTGAGTTGTTTTCTTAGATCATCATTTTCCAACATTTTCACAAATAATGGACAACAATGAATCATTGCTGATTCTGTTTTCTGCAATTAGTCAGTACCCCATTCAGGATTAGTTCTTCTGTTTTGCAATTACTGAGTGCTGAAATAGGTTTGGGCCCTTCTTTTTTCCCTGGATTGGTTTACGTAGATTGGTTAAATG
This sequence comes from Protopterus annectens, assembly GCF_019279795.1. Classification (NCBI taxonomy): domain Eukaryota; kingdom Metazoa; phylum Chordata; order Ceratodontiformes; family Protopteridae; genus Protopterus; species Protopterus annectens. Next base: position 1,791,778,613 of record NC_056728.1, on the reverse strand, counting down.
AATAACTGAAAAATGCATGAATAAAGTATTGTTTCTGTTTGGATAAGACCACGTGATCATTGTTCAGCAACTGTGAAATAACATACATTCAGGGGGCTTAATGGTGCCTGAATCTTCTGCCTTTTCAGGGAGCAAATATGTCAGTCCATCAGCATTATCATTCATATTTATTATCATAAAAATGTGCTCTTGGAGACCAAGTCCAACACTGAAGGTGTGCTGCTGTTATTGACTAGACACTCTTTTTACAGTTAACTGTTGTGAATAATGACTGATGATCTATTAGCAACAGAAATACTTTTCCATACAAAGAGTGACCAAGGTTCTTAGGTTCATAGACATATATACTAGCCTAATGACCACCAGGGCCTTTATAAGCTTAGTCACGCAACCCAAACCAATTACTTCCCCTTGTAACATGTGCATCTTGATTGAAGGGGGATGCTTGTTAGGAGGGGGATGCTAGTTAGGAGGTTACAAAACGTTATGTGGGGGGTATGTTAGTTAGGGAATGTTTACCGTCAGCTTCTGTATGTAAGAGGCTTGGGGGGGCCATCCCATGGATGAATTTATGATTATCCATCCAGTGTTAGTTTGGGAATGTTTACTGTTGACTTCTGTCTATATGAGTTATGGTGCCAGCCAAGGGAAAATTTATGATGTCCCATCCAATGGTCAAGGATAAATTTGAATAGGGTTAGGGATGGACTATGCTTCACACGGATAGGGTCCTATTCCACAGCATGGGGATCCTTTGAGACATATCTGTCTATATGTTCTGTTTATGCCACAAGCATTTTCAAATCCCTGGATTTAGTGTTTCTGGTTTTGCTCATTTTTATGGATGTGCAAAAGCTCCATCAGGGCTGGATCTAAGGATGACTTGTATGCCAAACACAGATCACCTCTCAACAACTTGTAGGAGACAAAGTGTAGAAACAGGGCACTAAGGTGATCTATATATGACAATGTTAATATCCTGGATTCTCTTGGTGAGGAACTTCTGTGGATGTTATAACTGTTGTATATGCCTAGTCCAGTACATGCTGAAGGGGGCACTGTATTCAATGACAGGGCTGATAAGGGTCAAGTAGAGTGAAACTATAACTTCCCGAGATCTGGAACCATACCTTTTATTATAAGTTGGGTGACAGAATGATTTTCTTACTACCTTGGCTGCGTGTTGGTCAAAGGCCAGATTTCTGTCTACATATGTTCCAAGATCTTTAACTACTGGGTTAACTGGTAGGTTTGCCTTTTCAAAGGAATAATTTGCCTGGATGGTGATTTTCCCAAAAGGCACTATAATGCACTTCTTTGCTCTGAGTTTTAATCTGTGGCTTTAGCACCAGTCAACTCTTGAAGGATATTAATGTCATGGGGAAAGGTATGATAGCTTCCAATTTGTAGTTGTCTGTGAACATGGTGCAGGAGTGGGCGCAGCATGGAGTCCTGGTAGAGGGTCTTACTTGGGTCCTATCTGTAGGCCAGCAGTCAAGCTATGTAGGGATTTAAGCTTAGTTCTGTGAGTCTACCCACAATACCTGGAGATTTGAATTGAACACCTTTGCCAGGTCTAGGTAGGTAGGTGGTATGCACCGTTAACCCTTCATCCATTGCCTTGGTTGCCTTCTCAAAGACGTCAACCAGGTTAAGTAGGCATGACCAGGGGTGTAGCTAGGATTTTCAAATTTGTACTCACAGCTCTCAAACTGCTACCCCCCCCCCCCTCCCCAGCCAAGCTACGGCCATTCTTGTAATTCACGGTTTGCTCTTTTAGTGTCGATGAAGAGGCATTCGCTGTAATGCCTCTTCAGTAATATAATACAGATTCACTCAAACTCGGTTCCTTGAATTGAAAATGAACCTGAAAGTCAGTTCTTTGAAAAATACAGCATGGTAGTTGGGGTAGAGGATTCGTGCTTTTGTTTTCTGTAACTAAGGTACAGGTTTTGAGCTTGAGTAAATTACTAACCATCTGCTACCCCTAACTAGGGTGTTTCATTCACACACACACCCCTACCTACCTCTTAGTGCAAGAAATATGGACAAAGCATAACATAAACAGGGACAGATATTAAATAATGCTCTTGTGGGCTTAGAAAGTTGCTAGAATAACAGGATTTGTGCTAGTATGAGAAAGTTGGTAGAATAACAGGATTTGTGCTAGTATGAATTTTTCTAAAGGACATGAAGTTTGAAACTCAAATGTCTGTCATTATTTAGCAACTTCAGCCTCAAAAATGAGGAACAGAAAATATATGGGGCAAAAATCTGGACATTCTGCAAAATTTGGACAGTTGAGAGGTATGCTACCTACCTACCACACACACACACACACACACACACACACACACACACACACACACACACACACACACACACACACACAAAACAAAACAAATACCTCTCAACCTCTTACAGCAACAAACCCATAAATAAAACTGAGGCAAAGACACAAAAATAAGGACATTTTTTTAAAATATTGCTCTTATAAACTTAGAAAGATAATAGAATAGTAGCAGGTCTTGCATTAGTATGAATTTTCTGAAAGGTATGAAATCTGAAACTCAAATGTCAAATGTCTGCCATTATTTTCTAACTTCAGTCTTTAATGATTTGCCACTAATTTGCAGAAAACTGCAATTTTTTGAAAAACTGACCAAAAATGTGATGCAAAAATATAAAATTGCCAGACAATACAGCTGGGGAACCTGCCAAAGAAGGGACACCATTTTAATATGAGCACTGTTAACTTGAGCAGCTGACAAAATTAGAGAATCTACATGCATTTCTTAAATAAAAGTAATGTATAACTCTGATCATTACGGTTATTTATAATTGTAAACCCTCCACGTTTTCCTCCAAAATTGCTATTTTGCAGAGGGATTATTAGGGGGAGAGCAACATTTTGAGCTAAAATTGGGGACAGTTGAGAGGTTTGGATATTCCTAATTCTATAAAGTGATTTATTTGCACATACCTCTCAACCTCTTAATGCAGAAAATCTGGACAAAGCCAAATATATAGGAGGAACATACAAACAGTACTAAAATTGATCGTGTATAAACTTAAGACAGTTGATAGAATAACAGGTCTTGCTTTAGCATGCATTTTTCTGAAGATTATGACATCTGAAACTTAACGTCTTGTCATTATTTAGTGATTTCATTCCTAAATGATTTGCCAGAAAAGTTTTATTTTGCATTTTACAGCACAGACACCAATAAATATCTGCTAAACAAAGCAATGCAGTCTCACAATGAAACTAGACCTAGCATTAAAACTTCTCTGCCCTTGAAACTCACATTCATTGAAACAGCACTGAAACCCACATTCAAAGAAAATACATTTTGCCAGAGGCAGATAAAGATTAACTTTGGGTTATTTTTAAATCGTAGGCCCCTTGCACATGAAACATCACATGTTCTTTGATGCACCTTCCTGATTGTATTAAAATATATTCTTTGTACAATACAGTATAGTTGTTAGAGAACATTTTAAATTTATTGTTTTGAACATTTTTCCAGTAAGCAATGAAACAAAATGCATGCACCAATAATGGCAAAACAGCTCAATTCAGAACATTTCCATCATAGAAGTCTACTCAAACTTCTACAGTCCACCAGTATCAGTAAATATGCACAATCTCTGAACCAGTAAAAGCCATCTACATAATATCCCATTAAAGAATTCTGTAACTAATGAAGAGGTTGCTGCTAGCAAACAACTTTATATTTCATTGTTTCATCTACAAATAAAGTGCCTATTGCCCTTGAGGAATAAATTGCCTATGTTGCATTAAAAAAATAATACACTAGTAATATTGCAATAGGGAATGGATGGAAAACTGAAAACACGTTCATAGTTACTACTAGATATCTTTGCCAAAAAGGACTACAGCATCCACCCCCCTTTACAACACGGTACAGTATCAGCAATGCATTTACCTACTGTGGGAGAAGAACCCACAGCCTTCTGCATCAAAAGTAAGTATATTACCTGTTCTATTAACAATACAAGCAGACTCAGCATAAGCAGCACTAAACTTTAGTTCCCCTGCAGCTCTCAGCTCCTTGTAAAATGTACTCGACACTCAGCTGTATCTCTGAACTTTGCAGCACAAGAAATCTGGAAAAAGCCAACATTTATTGGGAGGGGGGGCAAAAGCCCAAAAAACAGGGACACATTTTAAACTTTGCTTGTATAATTTTGGAAAGTTGCTAGAATAAAAATGCACAATCCTTACCACCATGCATGTCTTAACCCAGAACCATATGCACTACAGTCAGTGCAACATACCACTATGCTAAATCAGCAACTTAATGGCTATCATTTAGATAGCTCTCACCTCTTAGCACAGAAAACCTGGAAAAACAAGGCCAATAATGAGGGAGTACAAATTCAGTTCTCACTTCACATCTTAGCACAAATAACCTGGACAAACAACAAAAACAATAATGGGGGAAATACAACTTCAGTTCTCACTATAGCTGGGGAATACAACTTCATTTCTCACTTCTCGCCACAGCTGGGGAATACAACTTCAGTTTTCACTTCTCACCATAGCTCACAACTGTTAGAAAACAAATTATGAACAAAGTTCAGAAATGGTGGTGATTAGGGACTTAAGGCTCTTTTTACCCTGAGGCAAAGGTACAGGGTTTGAGCCTAAACACCTATAGCCAGCAGGTGTATTATGTGGGGGGCATTTACACACACACACACTCCTTACCTGATAATCCATTCATGCTGTTCACACACACTCCTTTCATGCTGTTCACACACACTTGACATAACTATAGAATGCCCTGTGGTTGTCTTTATAATCTGCAGCAATTTTGTTTTCATATCTATCTTTAGATGATTTGATGAGGAATCTCAGTTTTTTGCTGAGGCTAACAAGGGAGTTTTTTCCAGTATTGTGATTTCACTCTTTTCTGCAACAGATTTTTCCTTCTGTTGTAGAGTTTGTTTATGGTAGGGGACCACCAGATTGACTTCCCTTTTTTGGAGGAGTGCATCTTGGTTCTGTTTAGTATGGCCCATGATTCAGCAGTCATACACCTATTTTCCATTTGCGTGGGCATCGTGAAGTTTGCCACCTCTGTTTTTAGAAGACTAAATTTGGCCTTGGAAAAGTTTTTTATGGTGGTTTCCTTTTAGTAGGGGTGTGGATGGGATGTGGATGTCCATGGTGATAAGCTTGCGGTCAGATCTGACCAGGGAGGAATTGATTTCAGGTGTAGAGCAATGGTTGCCCATGTTGGTAATGACCAGGTCAAGGATGTTTCTACCCCTGGTTGGGGTAAGAAGTAGTTGGTCCAGGGCAATGGAATTAATGAATTCCAGAAAAAGTTAAGCAAGTGTGTTGGTACACGAGTACTTTTCCCAGTTAATGGAGGGGTAGTTAAAGTCTCCCAGTATAAGGGTATTAGGTTGTACCCTAATATTTTCCAGTGTGTTTACGAATGTGTAGTGGGAGTCTTGGGACATGGTGGGGGATCTATAGCAGGTTACAACCTGGCTTGCAGTTTTACCCAGTGTTAGCTGTACCTGAAGTATCTCTGATGCATTATGTTGGGCTACTTGTCTGGAGGTGTGCATATCTTTTATGAATATGGAGACATCTCTGTCTTTAGTGCTTCAGTCTGGATTAGGGGGGCCGAAAGGTGTGGCATGAATTATAGCTTGGTAATGCTGTGGTACTCTCCAGAGCCTTGAACCAGGTTTCGGTCACTGCACAGATGTCAATGTTCTCCATTTTAGGGAGTGCTTCAAGTGAGTGCATTTTGAGATTTATGCTTCTAGCATTGAGTAGCATAACCCCCAGATTTTGTGTGATAAAAGGGTTTGCATGTCTGCTACAATGGTGTCTATAGTCATAATTCACCATGCATCTTGTTTCTTGAATTACCAGCATATGCAAGAATCATTTCTACATCAGGATTACTACCCAAGAAAGATCATTACATTCAATGCAGGAATTGCCATCATTTGCATTGCAGAGGTTCACAATTATTATTTTTATTTATTTCCATTTTTTAGTATGGGAGTATACTTTTAAAGTTTTGATTCCATTTTTATTATTGTCTCTGTTTTATTGATATCCCAATTTCTGGATAAGCAGGATGTGTGGCTCTCTTAATTTTGCACTGTGCCACCTAGTGTGTGTCTTGCCCTAACCTTGTTAAATCCAAGTAGATGTTCTCAGCAGGATATCAAGTGAACCTATGTTGTAAAACCTTCACTTACTCCATGAAAGTCTACATTTCTGTTCTTGAATTAACAACCAGATTATTTGTATTTAGAGGCATCTGGCTCCACTTACCACACTGTTTATCTAGCATTCCTAGAATATACTTCTTGTCCTTGCTAGCCTTCCCCTGTTATTTCCTTTCTTCCTCTCTTCTGTTTCAGTCTCTAGATTATTACAATTCTCATCATGTTAGGGGTGAGGAAGGAGAAAGCAAGGCATACATTTTAATGTTTTTTCAGTAGTACTAGAACGTGTGCACACAAATTGTCCTCTTATTTCTTCTTATGTTGCCAGAGTACTATTTTTAGCCTGACACCCTGTGAATACTTTTGGTAAAATCTGAAAACAAACGTTCTTCCATAAAATGTATTACTGCAGCTATCAAAAACTTAGATTTCATGTTAGATATTAATTTTCCCTTCTTGGGTTTATGCAGTAGACTGATAATGCTTAAAATATTTTGCAAAATATAAAAACTTGTGCACCTCTGTTGAACATTACACCTCCTAACTGTTATAACTTCACATAATTCAGCTTGATGTTTTGTTGTAGCCATCTTTTTATAGTACTGTTTAAATGAGATGGCTGTCATCTTCCCAAAATATTTTCACAAATATAACATGCTTTGACACTGTACAGCATGTGATTATTTTTCCTACCACATTTATTAAGTGACTAGTTATGATAAAAATGCAATTTCCAAATACAACCAAAAGCTTAGGATAAGACTGAATATTATATATTTCAACACTCTTAATAACTTATGCCATTTTCTATATTTGGATTGTAGGGTTTCAGTATAGACATTTTCTGTGGTACTTTACAAATGGCATGTAGCATTATTTATATAAAGTCCTTGGTGAGATACTTTTACAACTATGACTGAGAATGATGTACTAAACAATTGATCATGTATACTTATATGTATACACACACACACACACACACACACACACACACACACACACACACACACACACACACACACACACACACACACACACACACACACACACACACACACACTTCAATTGATTGCCTTCCATTTGTGAACGCTCTTGCCTTCCAACCTCAATGATAATCCATTTGCTTGTACGCTCTTGCCTTCCAACTCCGTGCTTGCACACACTTACTTCAATGATAATCCTCTGTTTGTTGCGCTCTTCTGTTCGTTGCGCTTGCCTCAATGAAAATCCTCTGTTTGTTCCGCTTTAATCCTCTGTTCATTGTGCTTGCATACTTCAGTTGATTGCCTTCCTTTTGTGAATGTTCTTGCCAGTTCCAACTCTGCCTTCCATTTGTGAATGCTCCAACTCAATTTGCTTGTTTCCCGCCCGCTTGCAGCCAGCCGGACATGATGTGAGCTGGCTTCCGACTGGCTGGTATCCTCCTTAAAGGAGCCAACACCTCCTTAAATGTACGTACATTTTTTTTTTTCAAAAAAGCTACCACCCCTTCTAAAAAAGTTGTACTGAAATCAGTACAGTGCATATGCCTCCCAACGTCGCTGGGCATGACCATCCTTTGACAAAACCAAACTGGGATAGGTCCAGTATCTGCAGGTTGCCAATGTCTTTGTTGATCATTTCCATGATAATTTGTTCCTTAGCTTTGCATACTAGACTAGTCAGACTAATGGGTCTGTAGCTCCCAAGGTCACTTCATGGTCAACTCTTGTGAAGGGGGATAACAGTTGCCATCTTCCATTCACTTGGTACGTAGCCTGTTTTGAGGCTGTAGTTGAAAATTGAGTCAAGTGGCCCTGATAGGTCATATTTCAGGCAATTTCGGAGACAATCTGTGATACTGTTGGACCCTATTGTGGCTGTGTTTCTCGCATTAGTGAGTACTACTATGACTTGCTCCCTGCTGATAGTTGGAATAAACCGATAGGTTTTTCCAAATGAAGGATAGCGTGTCCACTTTCCATGCTTGTCTGTGATAAGTCCTTGTGCAGAATCTTTTCAATTGATAATTTTGAGGAGAGGCAAATACATCTATGTCTGGGCTCCCCATTTCTCTGTTATCATGCTGAAGACTTGTGGATTTAGTTCCCACTCACGAGGATCCATAAGGTTTCTGCTTAAATTGTCTGCCAGAGTGTTTTGTTTTCCTGGCAGGAATTGAGCTTGAAGATGTATTTGGTAGGTCAAAGCTGTGTCCCACAGTGCCATGGCTAATCTGCAAAGGGGATATGAGTGTGTGCCCCCTTGCTTGTTTATATAACACATGACTGTGGTGTTGTCCGTCTTTATCAATAGTTGTCCTGGATGAAGTATGTCCTTGAAGGCTGTTAGGGCATTTTGAACAGCTAGCATCTCTGTCTGATTGATATGTAAATGCATTTGCTTTGGTGCCCATATACCCTGAATGCATCTTCCTGCCATGTGGGCCCCCCAGGCATAATCTGATGCATCTGTTGTTAAGGTTTGGCTGGCAGGGGGTAGAGTGAAGGGTCATTCCATGTTTTGGTGACAGGCCCTTGCTCACCATAGAAACTCCTGTTGCAGGCAGGGAATGAGAGGAATCATTGTTTCCAGACTGTGTGAATGCTGACTCCATAAACTTTTTAGGTACCACTGAAGTTTCCTCATATACAGTCTTGCATATGGAATTAGCAGGATGCAGGATGCCATGAAGCCCAGAGTCTGCAGAATTTGTCTTGCAGAAGACTGGGTTTTTGTTGCCATCAGTTTGAAGTAAGTAGTCAGTTGCCTTTTTGCCTGGCGTGAGGTAAGCCATCTGGGCAGTTGTATTCAAGCTTGCACCCAGGAATGTTATCTTTTGAGAGGGTACCAGTTGTGATTTATTTTCGTTTATTGTGTACCCTAGGCATGTTAGCAGCCTTTTCACAAATGCCAGGTGTCGAAGAAGAGTGTCCTTGTTCTCTGCTTGAATGAGACAGTCGTCCAAGTAAGGATATATTTGTATACTTCTTTGTCTGCAAAATGCAATTACTGGTGCCAGGCACTTTCTAAAGACCCTGGGCACAGTAGATAAGCCAAAGGGCAGTGCAGAGAATTGGTAATGCATTAAGCCAGCCTTGAATCTGAGGTATCTTCATCACAAATGTCTTCTTGGGGCATGCAGGTATGCCTCTTTTAGGTCTAAAGTCACCAGCCAAGCTTGCTTGCCCAGCATGGGCAGAAGTTGCTGCAAAGTCAGCATTTTGAATTTTGGAATGTCCAGGTATGTGTTCAAAATCGATAAATCCAGTATTGGCCGCCAGGCCTTGTCCTTTTTGGGCACCAAGAGCAGTTGAGTAAAAAACTTATACTTTTTCCAGTTCTGGTACTGTCTGAATGGCCCCCATATCCATGAGGGACGTAACCTGTTTCTGTGCCTCTGTCCATTGATTTTTTGGCAGGTCTGGCCAACCATTTGCCATTGGCAGAGTGTGGAAATGGAATCTCTATCCCTGTGATACAATGTTTAGTACCCACTTGTTCTGGGTTATTAACTGCCAATTTTGAGCAAAAAGTGCTAATTTTCCCTCTATGGGTGCTGCCAAAAGATAAGTGCTTTGTGTAGGCAGAGGGAAGTCAATGGGGTTGCTTTCTGCAGGTTTGTGCTTTATCCCCTCCAGATTTGGAGGTGGATGTGCCCCTATTGCTTTGACCTGTATGAGTCTTGCGCCTGGTATCTGGAACCCTTAGGGCATCTGGATTTGCCCCTTTGAGCCCTGTCTGACACATGAAAGGACCAATTTTTGTAGGCCAGTGTCTACTGAATTTTGGTGGCTGCACTTATAAGAAATCTTTAACAGTTTGCATAGACTTAGCTTTGTCTTCCATTTTCTTTAAAACCTCTTCTGCCTTAATACCAAACAGACAGTCATGCTGTAAAGGTGCATCTAGCAATTTAGCTTTAACATGATCAGGCAAATTTTGGTCCTTTAACCAGCCATGCCTCCTAATCACAGATCCAGTAACTGCGGCCCTGCAGGAGGCGTCTAAAGAATCAAAACCACATTGCAAAGTATGCTTTCCAACTTGTTCAGCTGCATGCAATAATTCCTGCAATTCTTTATTTTCTTCACATTCTGAAATCAACATAATTTTCTGTTTCAGCAATCCCACAACATGTTGTTGGTACTTAAGCATATGAAATTGACAGTTTAAGGCCCTGATTGCCAAGGTTGCAGATGCATAAACCTTTTTTCCCCATCTGTCCAATGCCCTTGAATCTGTCAGAGGGGGTAGGATTTTTTTGCTGTTGAGGCCTTAACTCCCTTTGGACCCTGTGAAATAGTTTCAGGATCAGCAGTTGGGTTTCTAAATAAAAATGTATGTGAGTCAGGGACCCTGTAATACCTGTCAGGCTTACTGGGAACCGGAGGTAAGGATTCAGGGGTCAGGCTTGACTCCGAAAACACATCATCTACAATGTCTAAAACAGGGGGAATGGCTAAAGGCTTGTGCTGAGGGAGAAGAAGGAAATCTCCGAGCCTCTTTTTTTGATTCTGAGAAGTCTTGACTTTTCCAGTGAAAATGCTACCTGAAAGTATGCAAGGTTTCTCCAAATGAATAATCCTCAGGAGGAGATGCAGATGGAATGGACTCCTCAGCATCAGAATCCTCATAGGGAGGTAAAGATAATTCCTGATCAGAAGAGGAATCAGAAGAAATACAAACCTGATCTGAAGAGTCATAATCAGTGTCTTGCCTAGGCCTCTTATTTGGAGGGGGATGGGTACCCCTGATCAAGGTAATAAGGTCTTCAGCCATTGATCATCAATTTTTTAGGCATAGAGGCCTGTGCATGTGGCTCAGGCATTGGTTTTTTAGTTTTAGAAATTGCTTTTGTCTTTGATTTTGCAGCTGTCGTCGGTTTGCTATACAAATGTTGAGGTCTGAATACACCCTCAGAAGCCGGTGCCTGCTCAGCGGCTCCAGACCCATCCAAGGGAGATACATCCATCAGTCCAATACCTTGAGAATCTTGTGGCATGCCAGACTCCACATGGGTGTCGGTAGAGGCCTGCGACTCGAAGGTAGCTGGTATCAGGAGCTGCAAAAGTACCTCACTGAGTACCGGTGAACCGGCGCCTGGCTTAGGAAAAGCTTCGTCGTCGGTTTTGGATCTCGACTGCCTTTCTCTGTCCTATTCTTTGCATTTTTTATGTACTCCGGTAGTCGGATTGCTATCTGACAACATTTCTGGGTAGTTAAATCTGTTTCCAGAATATTTTGATGCAAAAATATACCGACGCTTAATAGTGCATTGGTTAAATCTAGCACAAAACTGACAGCCAGGCACATTGTGATCAGGGCCTAGGCAAGGAATACAGTATAAATGAAAATCCTTATGAGGTATTTGCTTCCCACAGGTAATACAATTATTAACTTTTTCTGACATCGGTAAAAAGCAAGAAAAAAGTTTCCCCAACGGGGTACTTAGCTTTAGTGAAGACTTCGGTTCTGAAACTCAAACTCGAATATTTCAGTAGTCGGGCAACCAGCACTTGCGAAATGCTTCTGCTTCTGCTTCGGGCACCGTGCAGCAAGAAAGACTAAAGAAAATGGCGCTGGCTGCATGTTTTATACCCCTGACGACCTGACGTCATGGAAGAGAAGACAGCAACCGACACAGGACCCACGACTTTGGAATTCAGGCCGACTGAGGGCAACCTGCCAGCAGATTACCCAAATGTAATGACTGCAACAGTGAAACACGAAGAACATCATACAGCTTTTGAGACAAGGTCTTTCTCAATGAATAAAAAAAATTAGATGCAGCAACTGTTTAAATAAAGCATTCCATTTACCAATCATTCAATAATTCAGTTAAGCATGAAAAATTTAAAGAAACAAGCATATGTACATATATTCTTGTCTCAAAATATAATCCCAGACTCTATGCTTACCACAAAGTCCCTCAAAGCCACTAACTAGACATCAAGAAAGTACAGTTTTGTACCTACCATAAATGTAGATGTTCGAAGATCCACATTGCTGCAGTCCTTACATATGGGTAAGTCCACTGTCCTCGGTCGGCCCGAATACCAAAGTATAAGGCTGACGTCGGTCAAGGCGCTTAAAACTGACATCAGGACGTCAGGGTACAAAAGCGCATGACCGACGTCATATCCTCAGTCTTTTCTTGCCCCAGATGTCAGAAGGCCCTAAAAAGAAAGGCCAAAACCAAAAGACAGCAAAAAAAACCCAACCAACCACCCCTGCACTAATCCTATTTACAATATTTACAATATTCACAACCCAAACCACACAACCACCTCTAACTACAGAGGGGAAGGAGGTAAATTGGACTGCAGCAATGTGGATCTTCGAACATCTACATTTATGGTAGGTACAAAACTGTACTATGTTCTTCATCTCACATTGCTGCAGTCCTTACATATGGGTAGAATCCCAAAGCAGAGGTAAGGGAGGATGGCAAAACTATAAAGCATTAGGAGCTGCCAAAATGCCCTGTAAAATTGCAGTGGCAAAACCAGCCCTAGATTTAGAGTAAAGTGGAAGGTGGTAATGCTTAGAGAAAGTATGCACTGAACTCCAAGTAGCTGCTTCCAAAATATCTTTAGTTGCCACCCCCCTTAAAAGCTGTAGAAGTGGCAGTAGCCCTAGTGGAATGAGGCCTAATCCCAGCTGGAATCTCCTTACCATGATGGGAATAACAGAAAGCAATACAAAACCCAATCCACTTAGAAATAGTTTGTTTTGAAACAGGCTTGCCCTGAGAACCCAAAGCAAATGAAACAAATAACTGCTGAGACTGCCTGAACCCTTTAGTTCTGCTCAAATAATATCGCAACTGCCTGTGTATATCCAAAGTGTGCAAAATCTTTTCCCCTTTTTTTTGGGGTTTGCATAAAAAGTAGGCAAATGAATAGTTTGGTTTAAAGCCACACTAGAAACCACTTTAGGCATAAAGGAAGGATTAGTACGCAAAGATACCCTATCCTTATGGAAAATTAAGAAAGGCTCAACCGCCATAAGGGCCTGTAATTCAGAAACCCTTCTCGCAGAGGTAATGGCCAACAAAAAAGCAGTCTTCCATGATAAATATTTCAACTCGGCAGTAGCTGCGGGCTCAAAAGGTTGTAGAGTGAGTTTCTCCAACACAAAATTGAGATCCCAAGCAGGAGTAGGAGCTCTACGTGGGGGTCTTATATTCTTTGCCCCTCTAAGGAATTGCTTAAACAAAGGATGAGAAACAATGGTGGGTCACAGTCATAGTGAGCAGAAATTGCTGCAGCATGAACCTTAATAGAGGAGAAGGACAAACCTTTGTCCAGTAACTCAGTAAGATATTGAAGAGCCACACTTAAATTAGGCTTAGAAACATCAAATTCCTTTGCTGTACTCCAAAATAAAAATCTCCTCCATTTATCTGCGTACACTTTCCTTGTACTAGGCCTTCTGGCCTCCAAAATAACATTCAAAACTTGCTGTGGAAGCTGAGACCCTCCAGGGTTTAAAACAGAATATGCCAGGCTGTTAGATGTAGAGAGTGAAGTTTGACATTGAGTAAATGACTGTTCTCCTGAGACAGCAGGTGTGGAATCAAGGCAAAGGCCATGGAGGCTCCTGCACCAGACTTCTCAGTAATGGGTACCAGTGCTGTCGAGGCCAATCTGGAGCTATTAAAATCACCTTTGGCTTGTCCTGTCTGACCTTCAGGAGTACCTTTGGGAGGAGAGGCAGAGGTGGAAAGGCATACACATGAAGATTGCTCCAATTGAATGAGAGAGCATCCACTTTCCAAGCTGTGGGATGAAACCTTTTTGTGCAAAACTTTGGCAGCTGGTAGTTTAGTGGAGAAGCGAACAGATCTATGTCTGGAGTTCCCCATAACACTGTCAATTTCTGGAATACATGAGGATCCAATTTCCACTCGTGGGGATCCATAATTTGTCTGCTCAACACATCTGCTAAGGAGTTCTGTGCTCCCGGCAGAAACCTTGCCTGAAGATTTAGCTGTAAACTGAGAGCAGTCTCCCACAAAATCATTGCTTGTCTGCATAGAGGATAAGAATGCGTTCCCCCTTGCTTGTTGATGTACCACATGACAGTTGTGTTGTCTGTTAGAACCAACACCTGCCCTGGAAGAAGTAAATCCTTGAAAGCTAGTAATGCAAATTGGACTGCTAACATCTCCTTCAAGTTGATATGCAGATGTTGAAGTCTGGCAGGCCACGTGTCTTGTACCCACTTTCCATTTAGATGAGCTCCCAAGCTTTGTCTGAGGCATCTGTCGTTAGAATCTGACTCGCCTCTGGCCGGGTCACAGAGAGTCCTTGTTTAGGTGACATTCCTGAGCCCACCACAAAAATTCCTTTTGAATGCAAGGTATTATCTGAATGACAGTGTCCATATCTTGGCAGTGCTGTGTCCATACATTTTTGAGATACCATTGTAGCTTCCTCATATGCAGTTTGGCATTGGGAAGCACCAGAATACAAGATGCCATGAACCCCAAGGCTTGAAGAACTGTCCTTGCAGTCAGCCTGGACTGATGAGACAATTGATGGAAGTAAAGAAAGATTCTTTTGTTTGTCCGGGGTCAAAAGGCCATCTGGGATGCTGTATTCAGTCTCACACCCAGAAAGCACATGTCCTGAGAGGGTACTAGACTGGACTTTATTTCGTTCACAGAATACCCCAGGCATCTTAGCACTGCTATCACATACTGTAAATGATGAAGAAGTTCGTCCTTTCCTTGGGCCAGAATCAGGCAATCGTCCAAATAAGGATAGATCTGTATTCCTCTTAGCCTGAAGAAAGCTATCACTGGAGCCAGAACCTTCGTGAACACTCTGGGCAGTAGATAAGCCAAAGGGCAATGCAGAGAACTGATAATGAGAAGTCCCAGCCAAAAACAGATACTTTCTGCAACTGAGCCTGATAGGAACATGAAGGTAAGCCTCCTTGAGATCCAGAGTCACCATCCAGTGATCTTTGCCCAGCAGAGGTAAAAGCTGTTGTAACGTCAACATTTTGAACTTGGGAATGTCCAGATATGTGTTGAGGATAGATAAATCCAAGATTGGTTTCCACGTGTCCCCTTTCTTTGGTACTAGGAACAGGCGAGAATAAAATCCTAGGCCCACTTCTGGCAGAGGGACCGGTTGTATGGCCCTTATTTGAAGTAGCAGAGAAATTTGTTTGTGAGCCTCTAGTCTTTGCTGAGGAGGAACGTCCGGCATGCCCTTGAAAGGAGGCAAGGTATGGAAATAAAACTTGTAACCTCGGTGTATGATATCCAATACCCATTTGTCTTGGGTAATCAAATTCCAATTTTCCTTGAAGAGTGCCAACCTTCCTCCCAAAGGAGCTGCCAGGCAAGAAGGATCTGGCAGCTGAAAAGGTAGGTCATTGGGCCTGTTTACGAAAGGACTGGCCCCTGCCCTCAGCCGAAGATTGTGCAGGTGAACTCCCTGTTCTAGGTCTGAAAGAACTCTGAGCTCTGCCCCTACCACGTCTAGATCTACCCCTAGACTGAGAATCATAAGAAGGATATGTCCACCCCTTAGCAGGCCAATTCCTACTAAACTTTGGTGGCTGTACTTGCAAAAAATCTTTAACAGCCTGCATGGACTTAGCCTTGTCTTCCATTTTCTTCAAGACTGACTCCACAGGTGAACCAAACACATCAGACTGTAAAGGAGCATCCAAAATCCTTGTCTTAACATGGTCAGATAAATTCTGATCCCTCAGCCATGCGTGCCTGCGAAGAACTGAACCAGTGGCAGCCACCCTAGACGAGGCCTGTACAGCATCAAAACCACATTGTAAAGAATGCTTACCCACCTGCTCTGAAACATGCACCAAATCTTGTAATTCTTTACACTCAATGCCTTCGCCTAGAGCATCCACCTTAGACTTCAATTGAGAAAGAAGATAGTTTTGATATTTCAACATATGAAACTGGCAATTCAAAGCCCTCATAGCTAGGGTAGAAGATGTATAGACTTTCTTTCCCCATCTATCCAAAGCTCTGGCCTCTTTATCTGGAGGAACCGGATTTTTTACAACAGAGGCCTTGACACCCTTAGGTCCCTGACTAACAGTTTCTGGGTCCGCCCTAGGACTCTTATAAAGATATTTATGAGCCTCAGGCACCCTGTAATACCTATCCGGTTTAACAGGAGCAGGAGGCAGAGAATCAGGATTAAGTGAAGCCTCTGCAAACACATCTTCCACAACATCCAGAACAGGAGGTATAGCCAAGGGCCTATGCTGGGGTAAAAGCAAAATTCCTAAGCCTTTTCCTGGAATCAGAGAAGTCCTGACCTTCCCACTTAAAATGTTCCCTCATGGAATGAAGAGTCTCTGAAAAGAAAAATCCTCTGGAGGAGAAGCAGAAGGAGTCGAATCATCTGCATCAGAATCAGAATAAGGAGAGTACTCCTGCAAGTCTTCAGCCGAAGACTCAGAAACATCCGAAGCCTGCTCAAAACTCCCCAACTCTGGCTCCACCCTAGGCCTCTTATCAGGAGGGGGCAAAGAACCTCTAATCAGGGTAATCAAATCTTCTGCCATTTTAAGCATGTGCTTCTTGGGCACAGACCCTGCTGCACTAGGTGTGACACCAACAGAAGCTAAACCTGGCCTGCCTCTGGGAGAAGCCTTGGAAACAGAAGGAGAGCTCCTAACCACCCTAGGCAGGGAGGGGAGTACAGTAACTTGGGAAGCCCCTTCAGCCTGACCTGCCTCCTGAGAGGCCACATCCTGCAATATCAAAGTCTCCCCCTGGGACTCCAGAGAAGCCTCCGTCGGAACCACCGGTTCCACTGACGCCTCTAAAGAACCGACGTCCGGAACGGATGACTCTTCTTGCCTGGGTTTAACTGCTTTGTCTTTGCGCTTCTTCGAAGAAGCGGGCGCCGGAGAATCCGACGGCATATTATAATTGCACCGCTTCGAAGACCAGCCTAGCACAATCTAACCTTCGCAATAGTGCGCTTATTGAACCTAGCACAAAGCGACACCCAACAACGTCGTGCTCAGGCCCCAAACAAGGAATACACAAAGAATGATAATCCCTATGCGGTATCTGTTTCCCACAAGAAATACAGTTATTCACTTTTTCTGACATCCGGTAAAACACTGAGGCAAGAAAAAACCAAAATATTCTAACGGGTACTTAGCCAACTTTGATTCAGTCTGAAACGCCGAACTCGAAAAATTTCAGAACGCCGAACGGCACTTGCAACGCTGCTTCTGCATCGGACCATGCGGCAAAAAAGACTGAGGATATGACGTTGGTCATGCGCTTTTGTACCCTGACGTCCTGATGTCAGTTTTAAGCGCCTTGACCGACGTCAGCCTTATACTTTGGTATTCGGGCCGACCGAGGACAGCGGACTACCCATATGTAAGGACTGCAGCAATGTGAGATGAAGAACATCTGGAGATGGAATATTTTGCTGCTCAGAAACTCACCCGACTACAGAAGATGACACTAACTTGGTTTCTTGAGAATATAAAATAGCAAGTACCTAGCAGTTCATCAAAAAATAAGTTGAAGGAATGGCATTTTCAGTGCAATTACACTGATCGTGCATTTCGTCAAACTGTCCATACTGAGATTTCAGTACAGTGAGGATTGGGAAATTTGCCCTTTCCTCACTGGAGTTGGTATATATAATTAGCGGGGGGTGTGGGGGGCTGGGAATTCGATGAATGGCATTTTTGATGAAATGCCATTCACTGAAGTGATGGTTTGATGTACTGATATAGACCCAAAATAGCCAATACCTTAAAAAATGAAAACTGGCTTGGTCTACATTTCACCTCTTGCTTCAACAGCAACAATGAAAAAAACTAGTGCTAACATATACCATCATATTTCAAAACTGAAACATATACCTGTGATGATTTCTATCTGGCAAGAACCTGATTATGCTAACTGGTCTTATATGACTGCACATATCAATGGTGGAAGTGTTTTATTTCTTCCTACATAAACTGTTCACATTTCAGAATAACTTTTATCCATGAAAAAAGACAGGTTAAAGGCATGTTAACATCATAGCTACATACCAGCACCACTAAATTATGCTTTCAATGAGCATAGGACATCCTGTAAGTGATAAAAACATGCTGGCTAACTGACTGCCAGAAGTACTGCAGAATAAGAAATGAATGCAAATGAACACCGGTTTGGTGCAATGTGTCCCATTATAATCATCTTCTTTTCTCTGTATGTACACGAGTCTGACACCATGAGTTCTACAGTTACTTTCTTCTCTGTCACCTGGTCAGCTTACATGTGACAAAAAATCATAGACTTCGATCACTCAACGGGGTAGAGACATAATACCCTGAGTAACCTGCAAATGGCCAGAGTTCAAATAGCACTTGTGCACCTGTAGGACTTGGCAGGGGAAGATGCGCAAGAGCAACTGCTACAGGCTTACTCATTGGGGGGGGGGGGGGTAGCAGCTCTGTCTTGCCACATGGATGACACACAGCCAGAGTACTAGATGTACACTTTGTGGTGCTTCAGTCTATCAAGCCTCTGCTGAAGCGTGCATGTCTCACTATGAGTTGAAAGGAATTCAGCTAGTGAAGGCACACTTCTCCTCAGAAGGCAGTTATAGCAGCACTTAAAAGAGCTGCTGCAGGGAAAGGGGTGCTTCACCGAGGGAGAGGGTAAATTGTAAAGCTGGCTCACTCTCCACCATCTGACTCGTGCCACAAACTGATGATCTCATGGGGGATTCCTGTGTAGGAACAAATGGGCTGTAGGACTCTCACCTGCCTGAGAATCTCTGGCTTCTGCAACTGTGGAATGAATGGGTAGACTGGGTGTAGGTTGAAGAGCCAGTGTGCTTGGTCCTACAGGGATACAAAAAAATCAAAGAATCCATCCCTCACTATACTGACTAGGCAAGGTAATCTGAAACCATTATTAGTTGTTCCTCTAGCCTGAAATGATCTTACACTGATTTGTCTCTGAACACTGCACTGTCCATCTGTCATGAAATATTCTTACATTGTTTCTGGGTCTGTATAAAACATAACCTACATTTTCCTGAATTGTTTTTAGGCTTGTACTGCCTACAACTGCTAAGGCTCTTGATCCTGACTACACTCTACTGTCTATACTTGCTAGGTCATTATGTTAGAGCTCGTTACCCTGGGCCACTGCTGAAAATGAGTTCTTACCAGTTGGACTTTCACAGTCAGTGAATACAAAATAAACAGACAGAGAAAGAAAGAAGGGCCAAGGCTGTCCTGAAACAGGCAGCAATCCTTTTTTAGAAATCACAAAAGGCTTCTGGATGAAAGTTAACCATGCTCATATGATGAAACAACAACATTCATTCATAAAGAGTATAACAGTTACCCAAGAACGTTGGTTGGCACCACCTCCTTCATGCTGATGATACTTTCACCACAACCCCCCTTTTGCAACTCAATCCCTTTAATCAAATAATTTCCCAGAGATATAAAAGTCAGTCTTTGTTACTCCCCTACCTAACCAAGGATGCAAAACCCCAGCAACATGAAAGCTGTATTGTTTGGTAGCCAAGTTTGCCTTAATTTGACAAAGTAGGGGTGGTACATTCAGACATCACAGAGTTTCTAGTACCTGGTACACAACTGGCTTACGTACTGAACTTTTCAGTACATGTTCACAACATCATTCACAGGATCCTCTCTCTGATTGACATTTTCCACTGTATCCATAAAAACCCATGAACCAAGGCAGTTCTTGCAGTTGTAGTCATCCCAGCTAAAAATCTATAGAATTTGTAATCAATATTAAACATTACCTACTGGTTTATAATGTGTCCTAGGGACAGAGAAACAATGTTTGTATTTTTCCAAATACGGATGGGTGCCCACGTTCCCAGGACTACTTATATAAGCAACCATGGATTACAAGTTACTGAATTTGGACATTTGAGGATTGTGCAGAGTACTTTCTTTAAAAAACAATTTACACAACTCTCTGGTCAAACATTACTTCATTAACTACTTTGTCCCCTGCAAATTCTCACTGGCCTGTACCTCCAAGGCACTCTCCACTGTGGAACTTCACAATTTCTTCCCCAACCTGAAAATAGAACTGCAGGTCTTACACCATTTCAAACAAACTGAGATCCTTGCAAAAAGAGGAAGCAACATGTAGTTGCTTAGATACAATCATTTCACTTCATCTCTTTGTAAATATCCTTGTGATTGTTAGAGGGCTTGAACATCTCAGCTAGGGGAAAAAGCTACAATATTTTGAGGCAGTACTGTGTTTATTTACCCCTACTGTATTGCTGTTTGAGATTTTGCTTAAAATCTTTAACTATTTCTCCTTTCCAATACATTTGGTGTACTTTGTTTTATTTTATTTTAAGAAGGCTATGACTGAAAAAGGACCATTCTCATCTAAGTCACCTATCTGTAAAGGAAAAGAAACAAAATAAAAATTAACCTTGGTGACAACATGTCTGAAACAGGAAACTTTTTATAAAAAAACATAGTACTTCTGTAAGCTGAAACCCCATGGTCATTTAGCCAATCTAGGGCTTCCCATAAATTTCTTATACACAGTGTTTGTCAATAATGCAGACTGCAACAATTTCATCATGGCAATACTACATATTAAACATATACTGCAGTACATGCTCCCTTGCCTTTTTCCACATAGGTGAGACAGACAACTGTGAAAACAAGACTGTTGTACTAGAACAACCCTTTTTGTGAATCAGTCAGCAAGACCTGCTGATAAGAGTTTTTCATCTGTACATAACCAGTCCTCCTTCTCTATCTCTTCCCTTAATAATACACCTATCTCTGGTGAGCCCCACACAAAATTCCTGAGGGTCATCATTGATGATCACAACATCAAGAAAACCCACCAAAAAGTAAGACTTCTGTACAGAAACAAAAAAATTTCTCTCCACCAATGCAAAAATCTCCCTATCACATGCATACCCCTTCCAAGCCTATTCTATGGCCTACAAGTCCTCACTAACCTTCAGACCACTATCCTATCAAAATCAGAATCCACATGCAACAAAATTGCACGATTCACTGCAGATCTTACTTACCACACTCACCACTGTCTAGCCCTTAAAAGGTAAACTGGCAAGAGTTTACCCATAACTGCTTCCCTCTCAGCTGCAAATCATACTTACTATACTGCACCAGCCCTCCTTCTGTCTTGATCTCACCTCTCGTCTCTCTCTATACCCCTACTAGGTCTCTCCAAAGGTCTGAACAAAACCTCCTCCAGATCTACAAACCCAAAAGCAAAATAGGGAAAAAACCTATACAGCTACTCCCCTGCTCAAGCTTAGAACAAACTTCCTCTAGATATCAAGTATATTAAGCACCACAAAAATTCAAGACCGCTACCAAAAACTTTCTAAACAGTAAGTGGATATGTCACCATAATTACCCTCCATGACTCTTCCACCTGCAACTCTCACCTTCACCAACCCCCTTATTTCTTCTCATGGCTAGTCTCTGGTTGTACTTCCAACACTTCAGATACTACCTCTTTATGGAAACAAACTTACAACTCACTCCAGTATGAGTTCATCTTAAGTAAACCTCATATCTACCATCCCTTTTCTTGTAAAGGTATTCCTCATACATGTACTTGACCCATATATACAGAAATTATACTGCTTGATTCAGTGGGTTAAATTTGTATACGATTTCTATATGTAAACAATGAACATCATGATGTGCTTTTAGCTTTTTATATCTTAATGTATCACTGTATTTACTTCTGTGCTTTCGCTTTTTTAATATGTTAATGTATAACTATATTTACTACTGTAAATGTTTGTAATTAATTGTGGAGCTTTTCTCCCTGGGCCTCCATTGAAAAATGGCCTTGACCCAGTCAGATTAACCCGGTCAACAAATGTCAAATTAAATAAATATATAAATACATAAAAATGTGCATGGTCAGTCTTTGTGAAATGGTTTCCCCCGTTTATATGCAAAAATATCCTCTGTCCATGGTAGTAGTTACTAAACACTATGGGACACTAGATTTATGATGTGTAAAAATCACAAATACACACATTTCCTCCTTTTCACCCTCTACTGGGTGCTCTATAGTGGTGACCTACCCATTTATTTCACTTTATACAGGATTCCTGCACTACCCATTCATTGCAGTTGTAAGTCTTAGGCCTAATGGCATACTTCATTGTGCAACTTTTTGGAAACCTTTGGGCTAGCACTGCGAACTTTGTTTTATCTCACTCACTTCCATTATGCCTTTAAACAGCCAGTTTGTTAACTGGAGTGCTAGATTGATCCCACAACCATACCTCTCAACATTTAGCACAAGAAATCTGCACAAAGCCTAAAATAATGGTGGTGGGGGGGTCAAAGGTCCAAAAATAGGGCCACATTTTAAATATTACTCTTATAGACATAGAAAAATCCTAAAACAGGATTTGTGTTAGCATGCATTTTCTGAAGAAAATGAAGTCTGAAACTCAAGTGTATGTCATTATTTAGTGACTTCAGACTTGAGTAATTTGCCAGAAAACCACACATTTTATGAGGAACAGACCAAAAATATAAGGCAAAAGTATTGTCTTTCTGCAAAATCTGGACAATTGAGAAGTTTGCCCACAAGGACAAATATCAACCACTGCCTGTACCAAACAATGGCAAAAAGACAGTATAATATTCAAAAACAATACAATGACACAGATTTCAGTCAAATACAGATATAAATATACGTGCATACACACACACATCAGGACTGCAGCCCCCCAGCTGTAAAACAAAAAGAAAAGAAAAGAAAAAAAGAAAAACAAATGTGAGTCGTGGAACCTCATGCATGCGCACTAGTGGCATTTCCCAATATCCGGACTGCTGGTGAACCAGTCTGGAACATGCGCACAGAATCTAGACTGTCTCACCAGCAGTCAGGATTAGGAAGACAAGCATTCAGCAGCAATATCCCAACTGCATAGACTGGAAGGGGATTGGACTGCAATATCCGCAGGCTGGGTAGCACCCAGCTTGCTCTTGTGGGAAGGACTTGCTCTGCCTGGACTTTTGGATGTTACGAACATTGTTTTACAGACATTTGGAACTGCAAGAAGGAATATCAACGCAGGCTTTTACGGACATTAGGAAGGAATATTTGGGTTTACTGACTTTAAGGTGGTGTGTGTGTGTGTGTGTGTGTGTGTGTGTGTGTGTGTGTGTGTGTGTGTGTGTGTGTAAAATGCCCCAGTTTCCATATGGTGGTGGGTAGAGAATCAGGCTTAAACCCTGTACCATGGGCCCAGGTGGCAAGAGCCTAAATTCCCTACCCACCACCACTTGTAAAATATTTGCAGATTTTTGCCTTATATTTGTTCTGTTCCTCATAAAACCTGTGGTTTATGTATTTTTGTGTCTTTACACAGTCAGTAGTGCAGTGGTAGCATTGTTGCCTGACAAATGCAGGTTCTCTGGTTTGATTCTTGGCTGGGGTGCCTTCTGTGTGGAGTCTGCATGTCATCCCTGTGTTTGTGTGGCTTTTCTCTGGGTGCTCTGGTGTCCTCCCATCTTACAAAGACATTTGTCTGGAGTGTTTCTCACTGGGCCTCTGCTGAAAATTGGCTTTTGTTCCAAGTCAAACTTTCCTGGTTAACGAATGTTAAATAAATAAAAATGACAAGCATTTGAATATCAGACTTCATATTCTTCAGAAAGTACATGGTAACACAAAACCTTTTATTCTAGCAATTTTCTAAGCTTATAAGATGGATATTTGAAATTTGTCCCTATTTTTGGAACTGTATTCCCCCATTATTGGCTTTGTCCAGGTTTTTTGTGCTAAGGTTAAGAGCTATTGTATGAACCAAAGTCACTGAATATGTTTGGGGGCTGTATTCCCCCATTACTGGCTTTGTCCAGCTGTGTTTTGCTAAGATGTTGAAAGCTATGGTGAGAACTGAATTCACTGAATATGTTTGGGGGCTGTATTCCCCTATTATTGGCTTTGTTCAGGTCTTTTGTGCTAAGAGGTTGAGAGCTATGGTGAGAACTGAATTCACTAAATGGTAGCTATTTAGTTTTAGTCTTCCTCTCTTTCACAAAACAGCTGATTTGGCATAGTGGTATGTTGCTCTGACTGTTTTGCACAGGGTCCTGGGTTCAAGCCTTGGCAGTGAAATGCATGGTGGTGCAACTTTCCAACATTATACAAGCAATGTTTAAAATGTGTCCCTGGTTTTTGGGCTCCCCCCCAATAAATTTTGGCTTTTTCCAGATTTCTTGTGCTGCAAAGTTCAGAGATACAGCTGTGTTGAGTAGATTTTACAAAGAGCTGAGAGCGGCAGGGTAGCAAATGTTTAGTGCTGCTTATGCTGAGTCTGCTTGCATTGTTAATAGCACAACAGGTAGTATACTTGTTTTTTATGCAAAAGGCTGTGGGTTCTACTCCCACAGTAGGTAGATGCATTTCTGATACTGTACTGTGTTGCAAAGGGGGTGGATGCTGCGGTCCTTTTTGGTGAAGATACCTAGTAACTATGAACCTGTTATCAGTTTTCCACCCATTCCCTATTGCAATATTACTAGCTTATCATTTTTTTAGTGTAACATAGGCAATTTATTCCTCAAGGGCAACAGGCACTTTATTTGTAGATGAAACAATTAAATATAAAGGTGTCTGCTAGCAGCAACCTCCTCATTAGTTACAGATCTCTTTAATGTGGAATTTAGATGACTTTTACTTCTTCAGAGATTGTGCATATTTACAGATACTTGTGGACTGTAGACTTTTACGATAGAAATGTTCTGAATTGGACTGTTTTGTCATTAATGTTGCATGCATTTTGTTTCACTGTTTACTGGAAAAATATTCAAAATAAA